>NC_143022.1:65556784-65859284 GCF_057628025.1 Oncorhynchus mykiss
ACAATGTCTGTCTGTGGAGTTTGCATGGCGGTGTACTAAATTTTATACACCTGTCAGCAACGGGCGAGGCTGAAATAGCAGAATCCACCAATTTGAAGTGTATCTATTTATGATGGTTTCCCTTTAGAAACAGGTCATTGACCATGATTGATGTCTTGGTTACCTGTACCAAGTTGAAAACATAATAAATCTGTAGTAAGGCTAGGCTGATTCACATTACAACTATAGGCCCAATGAAAAGATCTGCTGTGAACTCAAATACAATGAAGTTCAGGAAAATGTGGTTTGTAGGCACCATTCAATGTAAAAGACCTCTATGTTTAAGACCTTCCTCATTACAGAACTGGGCCCATCTCAGCCATGGTGAACTAGGCTTTTCCATACATAACCTTATGTAATGTTCAAACTACTTTCTATAACAACCAGTGTGAGAGGCAACAGATAAGCCCAGAAAAGTAGAATGTTCAGAATGAACTTTGGATGCTTTCTTTTCAACTGCCTCTGGAGCATGACTTTGAATCCTCGTAACTAAATTACAGGACAAGTCACAACAGGCTGTGTAGCAAGATCACTCACCCCAGATGGGTAAGTCATCAATGTACATTTGGTACCAATAGTGATTCTTAATGGCATATACAAAGGCATCCCGTTTGGCTTTGTCCAGCTCGATTTCACAGTACGTTGTTTGCATGACCTCATCTGTGAGAACAAAACAACATAAAGTGTTGGTATTAGTATGGCATAACACACTACAAGAAGATATGCAAGTGTAGGCTGCTTTTGGATCTAACCTCATGCTAGGAAAGATTATATTGACTACTCCAAATCAAACAATGCTGATCAAATAGTGACTAATAATATAACTCTTTATTAAAGGCACAGCTGCCTGTGGGTGTAGCTTTTTGGATACCTTTGAACTTGATGTCTAGGCCACTGAACTCCAGCTCGACTCCCTGCAGAGCCTCTCCTAGCGTTTCATGGTAGTGGCTAATAGTCTTTTTGGTGCCCACACAGAAGGGCAGGGAGAAGTATTTGTATGTTTCTTGTCTGTTGTGGTAAGGCCCCACCGTATTCATCCATAACACCACCTCTTCTTTATCTGTGTACTACAAAGGGGAAGAAAGACATTACACATTTCAAACATGCTATACTTGTTTTGCTTGTCGTCTGATGGCACCATTCTGTATTCTATTCAGCCAACATGCTAGTCAAAAATACACAAAGTTAATATTTAAATGACCCATGTCAAAAACCAATGAACGAACACATGACATACAAGCATGAGTCAACAGCAACGAAATGCATACAGGTCTTTTCAACCTGAGTGACAGCTATCAAGTTCAAGCTCTGTCATTAGTCGTTTTCATCTTGACAGTTATGGGCAGAACACAATGCAGATACAACAACGTGCTTTATCAATGCAAAAACTCTCCTGATCACATTTACACTGACAACATGGCATTGGTAACTAAGGATGTCTGCATGCAGCTAGCTGGTTGGTTGTGTAGTTAGTTAACGTTACCTAGCCAGATTTTCCTTCAGCACTAAGTGCGGATACAAACGTAATAGCTGGCTACGGTACTACAGGTTGAAGCATGATCAAACCACACATCAAGACGTGCAAAATAATGTTATTCCCAATTGTACCAGAAAACACGGAAAGCGATTTTGTCTTGACCATTGGATGTCCTACATAGAATGACAGGCCTGAATAACCGGATATGGAGTCTTCGCACTGACATACTAGCTAGTTGGCTAGGGCATCTTCCTAGCAGATATTTTGGAATATTTAGCTAACTAGCAAGTCAAGCAACTAAATAACCAAATCCTATGGATGACTGGTTAAGCAAATGATTGCCCCCAATCAGATGTAGCTAGGCCTACTACTATGCACGGATGTCACTGGCTGGCTAACTACTGCTTGCTAGCTTCTTTGCTAGCTAGCTTCTTTGCTAGCAAACGTTAGCTAGCTAATGCTACGTGGTCCCCCACGTTAACTTGTTCGCGAACGTTAGTTCTTGTATTAATTATTTATCAACCTTTAAAGTGTTTCACCTAAAATATTAACTACATACATTATTCCTCTTATCGCACATATAAGCTAATCGGTTTACTAATATAGCTAACGAGCCAGAATGTGCATTAATTTCACCACCACACACACGGCTTTCCATTTTCAATCGGCCTCAAATTATCTTACCGTGTGTTCGTGTTCATCTGCCTCGATCGGCATTAATAACTCGGCAAACGAAAAAAAGGCCACAACTGCAATCTTCCACCTGGAAGACCCCATCCTTTTCTAGGGAAAAGTTTACAGATTTGGGATGTTAGCTTTCTTAGGGCTATCCCACCTTCTTCCTGGTTGTATGACAGTGGCAGTTTTTTAGGATGCTCTTCAGACGCATATGGCGTAAATTGCCTCACGAGCTCACATCGTATTCGCATGTGATTGACGCGTACATGTCACATGGCTTGTACTCGCCAATCAATGTCGAAGGCGATGAAGAAACGTTGAATAATGTAACTCCGGCTGTTGGCTTACACATTCCGCCACTTTCAGCCACGTCATCCGACTGCGAGAACCAGAATTGCCTCACCTTTGTGTGCATATAACCTGAAACCTGGCCCACTCAAGTGTGCAACTGCAGACCATAATTCGGGGCGTTCCTGCAGGTGGCCATCCCTGAATCTGCAGGAACGCCCTCCTCCCCTTTCATGAACCCCCCCAGGCAGAAACCCCCTTATGAATGTGGGTCAAAAGGGAAATAAAAGTATTATCTGAGTTTTTTCACTCCCGCCTGGCAGGTCAGTATTTAACAGAACTGCGAGAGAACAGTGCCCGACAGGTGGGGCGAAGGACTGTATACCGGTCACCCCCTGCCTCCCGCTAGTACATCAGGTGGGAGGCTGGAGCGACACAGTGTGCTAACTAGCTATAGTTATACACATTTTTGCTACTGGTGTGTAATAGCTATTGGTAGCTACTGTTGTCGTCTCGCCTCTTCTTCTGTGAGGTTAATCGGCAGTTGGCATCCAATGTTATGGTGCATTACCGCCATCTGCTGTACTGGAGCCCCCCTGCCTCCCGCCTATGTACTGGAGTCATAGCTTAAAAAATGGACCAATAGAAGTATAAAGAGAGGTTCATGCAGATGCAGGAATGCCCACATGCAGGAACTCCCAAAATGGCGGGCTGCAGTTGCACCCTTCTTGGCCCACTTCTCATGTATGATTATTATTGCAGCGTTGGAACTAGAAAACTCAGCAATTTTCGACAGTTTCCTAGTTCCGACTAGTACTTGAACGCGGCATACACTGGTGATATCTAACTAATTTAACAGATTTGTCATCATCATCATATCTGCTTGGAATACTAGGTACATCTCATTACATCATGTGACATAAAATATGTATAACTGTATCATGTTCCACTGTAGTGATTTGTGTCTCTTTTAGTCTTTATCTCAGACTTAGCCAGCCATGTAAAACATCCAACAAGGACTTTTTAATTTATTTGTTTGAACCTTTATTTACAGTGCCTTGCGAAAGTATTCGGCCCCCTTGAACTTTGCGACCTTTTGCCACATTTCAGGCTTCAAACATAAAGATATATTTTTTTGTGAAGAATCAACAACAAGTGGGACACAATCATGAAGTGGAACAACATTTATTGGATATTTCAAACTTTTTTAACAAATCAAAAACTGAAGAATTGGGCGTGCAAAATTATTCAGCCCCCTTAAGTTAATACTTTGTAGCGCCACCTTTTGCTGCGATTACAGCTGTAAGTCGCTTGGGGTATGTCTCTATCAGTTTTGCACATCGAGAGACTGGAATTTTTTCCCATTCCTCCTTGCAAAACAGCTCGAGCTCAGTGAGGTTGGATGGAGAGCATTTGTGAACAGCAGTTTTCAGTTCTTTCCACAGATTCTCGATTGGATTCAGGTCTGGACTTTGACTTGGCCATTCTAACACCTGGATATGTTTATTTTTGAACCATTCCATTGTAGATTTTGCTTTATGTTTTGGATCATTGTCTTGTTGGAAGACAAATCTCCGTCCCAGTCTCAGGTCTTTTGCAGACTCCATCAGGTTTTCTTCCAGAATGGTCCTGTATTTGGCTCCATCCATCTTCCCATCAATTTTAACCATCTTCCCTGTCCCTGCTGAAGAAAAGCAGGCCCAAACCAGGATGCTGCCACCACCATGTTTGACAGTGGGGGTGGTGTGTTCAGCTGTGTTGCTTTTACGCCAAACATAACATTTTGCATTGTTGCCCAAAAGTTCAATTTGACAGTGGGGGTGACGTCATCGATGCACTAATTAACGAAGCCGGTGACTGATGGGGTAAACTCCTCAATGTTGTCGGATGAATCGCGGAACATATTCAAATCTGTGCTAGCGAAACAGTCCTGTAGCTTAACATCCACACCACTTTCATATTGAGTGTGTCAGTGGTACTTCCGATTTGAGTCTTTGCTCGTGAGCAGAAAGCAGGAGGATAGCGTTATGGTCTGATTTGCCAAAGGTAGGGTGAGGGAGGGTCTTGTATGCGTTTCTGTGTGTGGAATAAAGGCAATCTAGATTTTTGTCACCTCTAGTTGCACGGGTGACACAGCAGATGTTCTGACCTTACACATTGCACTCTTTGAGAGGTAGTTAGCAAACCATTCCAAAGACCCTTCAGAGACACCAATACTCATTATCCGACCCACAAGAATGTAATGGCCTACTGTATAGAAAACTTTGGAAAAGGCAGTAAAGATAGCAGCACAACTTTGCTTCGAGTCAAGGGCAGTGGTGACATAATTTAGGGCCTTTAAGGTTGCAGTGAGACATCCTTAACTTCAGAATTGGTGGGTCCCTTGCGGGACGGTTGAGACAGGTAAAAAAGGTGAGAGATATGCTCAGCAATAACAGAGGATGCAACCTTAAAGAAGAAAGGATTTAAACCATCTGACCTAGATGTTTTCTTAGGGTCAGGTTTAAGGAGCTCCTTTAGCACCTCAGACTCTGTGACCGCCTGCAGAGAGAAGCTTGGCATGGGAAAAAGAGGGAGGAGCATCAGGGCTAGTCACATTAGAAGGGCTGGGAGATGAGGAAGTGCTGGACGGGCAAGGAGGTGTGGATGAGTCAAATAGAAATACTGACTTAATGAAGTGATTAAAGAGCTCAGCCATACGTTCCTTGTCAGTAACAACCACATTATCAACATTAAGGGACATAGGCAGCTGTGAAGAGGAGGGTTAATTATCCAGGTATCTCACCATTTTCCAGAACTTCTTGGGGTTAGATCCAGAGAGAACAGCTCCTTAAAGTAACTGACTTTGGCCTTCCAGATAGCCTGAGTGGGCGCTTATCCAAACCCCCCCCAAAACTCCATTCATTCTCCATTAGGCTTTGTCCAATGAACCATGGTGCAGTTACAGTGTCTACAAAAAGACAGCATTACTATTGCTCTCTATTGGGGCTATTAACAATAGATGGGCCAGGGTGTACATGCACATTTCCAGATATCATCAGCAGTAATACAATCAGGGCACAGCAGAAGACAGGGAGAGCTTTGCAGTGTGAATGTTTTTGAATGTGCATCAGATGGCAACAAGATCATATTGTACAGCAGTTTTATCAGGTAACGAATACAAAGCCGCCGAGAGAGGGTTAGAATAAGATGGAAGGCCTTGTCTGTGTAACCAATAGAGTCAGAGTCGTGAGTGTGGAAACAAACATTCCCACTGGGCACTGGCGTCAGTTCAACATCTAGTATTGATTTGGTTGAGTGGTCAACTAACGTGAATTCAAATTGAAATCAACAAACAATTTCACCCCGTCATTGGATTGAACATTTTTGCTAATTTAACCAGTTTTTCATGTTGATTCAACATCCTCACATTGAATTATTTGGTTGAAATTACATGGAAACAACGTTGATTCAACCAGTTTTTGCCCAGTGGGTAGTCTTTCCCACGGTCGGGTAAACAAGCAAGTTCATAATCAAAAAAGAAGCAGGAGTCATGGAGTGAGATTCATGAGCATCAATCAGGTTTTATTTGTACTTGTAAACATGATTTTGGAATCTGGGGATAATACTAGCCAAAAAGAAAAGTTTTCAGCAGTAACTTTTCTGTAATCAATACAAAGAATTTGCCTAAGTTTGACACTTTAAACATTGATTAGTCATCATTCTTCACATTTGTCATTCATAAACAAGATTTTGTCATTTGCACATAGGCTATAGCTAGATAATAATGCATTGGCTAAGTAACTGCTTAACTTTACTAACAATGTAACTTGTATCTGATATTAGGTCAATGATTGGACCATGTGATTGAAGGTCATCCTACTGATTTGCCTAAAGGTAAAGAGACACATTTATGTGTAAACTGTTTATCCAGGATTTGCGGTCCTCTAGATATGTTGAAACACTTGATGTCCAAAGGCTCTTCTGCATAGGTCACTGGATTAGGGGGCCAATGTATGTACAAATTCCCTGTAACAATATGGATGAAAACATTTTTACGTTTATTGTTAGAATGAAATGATTTAGAATCAGAATTGCAATTTTTGCCAAATAGAAACTGCAACTGAAGAGTTGCCAAGATTTTCTAACCGGATGATGTCTGGCAGGTGAGGGTCTTTGTATAATCCATTGTGATGGTACCCAAGGGATCCGGAAAACGGTATCATCTTCACTTGATTTTCTGAGTTCTGGGCGCTCTGTGCTATTTCATACAGCTTGATTGGAACATAACAAAGAATTAGAAGTGGAAAAGTCCTTTATTGTAACTATCATGTTTCCAGGAAATCTTCTTGATATATATATTCATTCAACCCATACAGATAACATCAGAAATGTTGCTTGGGATACTATGGACAGATGACAATAGAGGAATTATTGTCAGTTACAGTCAAAGTATCATGCCACACCTGCTGAGCCATGTGGATGGGCACTATGTGGTCATCCTCTGCATGAAGGATCAGAAGACGACTCCTCATCCTCTTCAAGCTGTGGAGAATTGATGAAGCATCACTTTTCATGAACAGTCAACCTCAATCTCTCAGAACGATTCTCAAACACATTTGGTTGCAGTGCATTCAGAAATATTCATACCCCTTGACTTATTCCACATTTTGTTGTGTTAAAAGCCTGAATGTGATCAAGACTAAGGAGATGATTGTGGACTACAGGAAAAGGAGGGCCATTCTCATCGACGGGGCTGTTGTGGAGCAGGTAGAGAGCTTCAGGTTCCTTGGTGTCCACATCACCAACAAACTAACATGGTCCAAGCACACCAAGACAGTCGTGAAGAGGGCACTACAAAACCTATTCCCCCTCAGAAGACTGAAAATATTTGGTATTGACTCCGTACCGGTACACCTTTTATATAGCCTTGCTATTGTTATTTTACTGCTGCTCTTAAATTATTTGTTACTTTTATTTCTTTAGGTATCTTTCTTAAAACGGCATTGTTGGTTAAGTAAGCATTTCACTGTAAGATCTACACCTGTTGTATTCGGCGCATGTGACAAATACAATTTGATTTTAATTCAACATTTCTTTCACCCATCTACCCCATAATGACAATGTGAAAACATGTTTTTAGGAATGTTAGCAAATTAAATACAGAAATATCTAATTTACATTAAGTATTCACACCTCTGAGTCAATACATGTTAGAATATATAGATTTTTAAATCCCTATTCCTTGCCAATGATAAGCATACCCATAACATGATGCAGCCACCACCATGCTTGAAAATATGAAGAGTGGTACTTAGTGATGTGTTGGATCTTCCCCAAACATAACACTTTGTATTCTTTGCCACATTTTTGGCAGTTTTACTTTAGTGCTTCATTGCAAACAGGGTGCACATTTTGGAATATTTTTATTCTGTATAGGCTTCTTTCTTTTCACTCTGTCATTTAGGTTAGTATTGTGGAGCAACTACAATGTTGTTGATTCATAGTCAGTCTTCTTCTATCATAGGCATTAAACTCTGTAACTGTTTTAAAGTCACCATTGGCCTCATGGTGAAATCCCTGAGCAGTTTCCTTCCTTTCCGGAAACTAAGTGCGGAAGGACACCTGTGTCTGTATAGTGACTGGGTGCATTGATACACCATCTAAAGTGTAATTAATAACTTCACCATGCTCAAAAGGATATTCAATGTCTGCTTTATTTTACCAATCTACCAATGGGTGCCCTTCTTTGCAAGAAATTGAAAAATCTGTGTTTGCAATTCACAGAAATTAAGTAGTCATTCAAAAATCACATTAAACACTGTTATTGCACCTTATTATGTGACTTGTTAAGCACATTTTTACTCCTGAACTTATTTAGGCTTGCCATAACAAAGGGGTGGAATACTTATTGACTCAAGCCATTTTGTAACGTTCGCCGTATTTGATGAGACCAAGGCGCAGCATGATATGAATACATTCTATTTTAATTAAAAAACACACTAAACAACCGTGCCGCTATTAAACCGAGTGCTGACACAGGCAACTATACATAGACAATAACCCACAAAACCAAAATGGAAAATGGCAACCTAAATAGGATCCCCAATCAGAGACAACGATAAACAGCTGTCTCTGATTGGGAACCAATTCAGGCCACCATAGACCTACATTTACCTAGACACACCAAAACCCCATAGAATACAAAAAACCCTAGAGAAGACAATAAAACACATACCACCCTCGTCACACCTTGACCTATCCAAAATAATAAAGAAAACAAAGATAACTAAGGTCAGGGCGTGACACATTTCAGCTTTTGATTTGAATTTGTAAAAAATAGTAAAAACTTTATTCCACTTTGACATTATGGGGTATTGTGTGTAGGCCAGTGACATAAAATCTCAATTGATTCAATATTGAATTCAGGCTGTAACACAACAAATTGTGGAAAAAGTTACGGTGTGAATACTTTGTGAAGGCACTGTAACAGTTAGTTATTTTGATTTGATTTCTTATCGCATTTCGCAAACCTGTACTAATAATCTCAAAATAAAGGATGACAAGAACACTGAAAAGTTGCATAAACCAAAATAAATGTACAAGAAAATGTTTTGTTTTCATTTGAATCTAAATCGAGAAAATACGTACTTTTCATCATTAGGGAAGATGACATTGTTTTCTGCCATTGTGTCCAGGAAAAAGTACTCAAAACCTGGGAACTTCCAATAAAACTGAGGACACAAGAAAATTAAAGAGGAAAAGAAGTGCAGTTTAGTACATTAATACATTCTAAATCACGGCATTTTAAGATGTACTGTATCGCCATGGAGAGGAGGGTATGTTAGTCTTACCCAGCCAAACGGATGATGGGCACCCCCCTGTCGAATGTTGGTGTATGCTCCCTCGATGATCACACCATCAACAACAATCCCTGATAAAAGCAAAATATTATGAGTCTAACTACATCAGGTCAACTTCCATGAACTGAGTCACACAAAAAAAACATTCATGAAATGTGCACTGTACTGTAACTAGAGGGTATAAAACGTTTAATGGGTCCAGTAAAGCCTACCTTGTTCAATTAGTTTGACTGCAGTGTTAGTGGCCACTCTGTACAAACACGAGGGGTAAAATGGTGTTTACTGATCATGTCTCGTACTTTGAGTCACTGTCAAAATGTTCTGTCATATTTCTAATTATTGATTGGATTATTTCAATCGTCACCGTTAGTGGTGGTAGATAAGTAGTAGTAGTGACAGATTCTCTAACTTAAACATCTCACAAATATATATATATATATATATTGTTTATGAGGGGTGGAACAAGCAAAAAAGTAAACAAATAAGTGTTAATTAAAAAAATATGTTTTCTCACACACACCTGATAGGTGCAGGGAAATGTGTTGTTTCTTACAGGGTCAGCCATAGAGAACAAATTAGGGTTAAGTGCCTTGCTCAAGTGCACATCGACAGATTTCTCACCTTGTCGGCTCGGGTATTCGAACCAGCAACCGTTCGGTTATAGCTAGGCTAACTGCCGTCCAGTCTCTTGAATGGACAATGCTTACTTTTCAAAACAAACATATGATATGATTTAAATCATGAAAAGCCGACCAGTGGAATGGAATACATATCTATTTGGAGTGTAAGGCAAAGGTAATAAAACGTACAGGTCAAGCTAATCAAGGTAAATGTAAAAACGTTAAAAAGTAATCATCGGTAATATTGTGTTTGCTTACTTAGTAACAGGCACAATATTACCTTTGATGACTGTAATGTCATTTTAATGTCTGGGCTTTGTGTTATATTCATGTGCTGTTCTATAGACCAATTTCTGTGTTCATGCAAGTGGCTGACTGTACAAATCCTCACTATCAGTAGCTGCAATTTGGCAGCACGCCCAGACCTTGTTTTGAGAACGAAAGATATCTCAGTTCCAAGGTCTCAGATTAGAGAGGAGAAGCCTGGTCAGGTATTGGTCTGTCACATGTTATGAACCAGTATTGGTTTGTCACATGGATGAAACAAAAAAAAGGATAAGGATGAATTAATTATGCTAAATCATGCAAATATAACTTGTCTGTGTATAGCTGTATATAAGACAACTGCTGGGTCTGCTCCTGATTGACATGTGTACTATGGTGCATTGAGTTGGTTGGAACCTATCCAGCGCTCTGACAATAAATAATAATTCATTTCAGATTGACTTTGAGTGCCCCTGTGTAAGAATTTTTCCTTTACAGATAAAGGATCGTCATTTGAGCCAGTTTGCGACAATAATCCTGCAGTAACAGGAAATGTGAAATATTATGTGGATTATAATTAATGGACATTTTCTAGCGGTTGATACATTTTTTGTTAGGTCAGATCAAGTCTGAAATTTCAAAGTGGAAATCACAAACTTTAGAAGTCTTTATAAAACTCAAATACACTACAAGTTTACATTTCCTGCTGAACAGGAAAATTCACAGCAACAAAACAGTGATCAAATTAAGAATCCTACATCTGTACCTTTGCCTTACACCACAATTTCATTACATGAGATGTGCATTTAATTTGAAAGTTTTTCATGATTCTAATCATGGTTATATGATTTAACTGTTATTTGTTTGATTTGAAAGCTCACATTGCTCATTTAAGAGACTCCAGTGTAAAGTTTAATTTAAAGCTTACTTGTTTCATTAGATTTTTTGCCACCCCTCATAAATGTGTGAAACTGTGCATCAGATCTGGGATAACTACAGTGCATTCGGAAAGTATTCAGACCCCTTGACTTTTTCCACATTTTGTTATGTTACAGCCTTATTCTAAAATTGATTAAATATTTTTTTCCCCCTTATCATTCTACACACAATACCCCATAATGACAAAGCAAAAACTGGTTGTTGGCAAATTAATAAAACCCTGAAATATTACATTTACATAAGTATTCAGACTGTTTACTCAGTACTTTGTTGAAGCACCTTCGGCAGAAATTACAGCCTCAAGTCTTCTTGGGTATGACGCTACAAACGTGGCACACCTGTATTTGGGGAGTTTCTCCCATTATTCTCTGCAGATCCTCTCAAGCTCTGTCAGGTTGGATGGGGAGCATTGCTGCACAGCTATTTTCAGGTCTCTCCAGAGATGTTTGATCGATCGGGTTCAAGTCCGGGCTCTGACTGGGCCACTCAAGGACATTCAAAGACTTTTCCCGAAGCCACTCCTGCGTTGTCTTGGCTGTGTGCTTAGGGTCGTAGTCCTGTTGGAAGGTGAATCTTCGTCCCAGTCTGAGATCCTGAGCGCTCTGGAGCAGGTTTTGATCAAGGATCTCTGTACTTTACCTCGTTCATTTTTCCATCGATCCTGGCTGGTCTCCTAGTCCCTGCTGCTGAAAAAACATGCTCCCATCACCATGCTTCACCGTAGGAATGGTGGCAGGTTTCCTCCAGATGTGACGCTTGGCATTCAAGACAAAGAGTTCAATCTTGGTTTCATCGGACCAGAGAATCTTGTTTTCGGGGCCTTTTGGCAAACTCCAAGCAGGCTGTCATGTACCTTTTACTGAGGAGTGGCTTCCGCCTGGCCCCTCTACCATAAATGCCTGATTGGTGGAGTGCTGCAGAGATGGTGGTCCTTCTGGAAGTTTCTCCCATCTCCACAGAGGAACTCTGGAGTTCTGTCAGAGTGACCATCGGGTTCTTGGGCATCCTCCCTGACTAAGGCCCTTCTCCCCCGATTGCTCAGTTTGGCTGGGTGGCCAGCTCTAGGAAGAGTCTTGGTGGTTCCAAACTTCTTCTATTTAAGAATGATGGAGGCCACTATGTTCTTGGGGACCTTCAATGCTGCAGACATTTTTTGGTACGCTTCCCCAGATCTGTGCCTCGACACAATCCTGTCTCGGTGCTCTACGGACAATTCCTTCGACCTTATGACTTGGTTTTTGCTCTGACATGTCTGTCAACTGTGGGACCTTATATAGACAGGTGTGTGCCTTTTCAAATCATGTCCAATCAATTGAATTTACCACAGGTGGACTAATCAAGTTGTAGAAACATCTCAAGGATGATCAATGGAAACAGGATGCACCTGAGCTCAATTTCGAGTCGCATAGCAAAGGGTCTGAATACTTATGTAAATAAGGTATTTCTGTTTTTATTTGTACATTTGTAAAAGTTTCTAAAAACCTGTTTTCGTGCAGTCACTATGGGGTATTCTGTGTAGATTGGTGAAGAAAATGTTTTTTTCATCTATTTTAGAATAAGGCTGTAACAAAAGGTGGAAAAATGGAAGGGGTCTAAATACTTTCTGAATGCACTGTATAGTTTTAACTATGCTTTGTGGAAAGTAACTCGTTTTGGGGGGAATAAATAGTTATTTTGACTACAACTATTTGATTTACAAATCACAAAAAGGACTACTTTTTAAAACTATTTGAATACAGATATGAGAAAGTACCTACTTTTTAAAAACTATTTGAATACATTTCTGAGAAAACACCTACATAAAAAAACTTTTGAATACGGACCTCAGGAAGTGACTACTTTTCAGAAACTATTGCAATTGGCTGCCTTCAACTAATGGCACAGTTGTATGGAACTGCATATAGAAAGAGAATGAATAGAACACAATCTCCTATGCTATTCCAATCTGACAGTCATATTTGATCTACACAATACATTTATATCTGAACATTCTGTAAATGTAAATTCTCCTGAATGTCTACATAATCAAGTCAAACCATTAAACAATTATATTTAGTACATATGTATAAATAAGTTGTGAGTGACTCTTTCAACATGCCTCTGTAAAGGTCGAAAGCAGCAATTCATTTTATGATACCTGAAAATACTGAAGAGAAATTCAAATGAATTTTTGCAAACATTGCAAATAGCGAGTTGGATGCTTAGCAAAAACAACGTTGAACTTCTTTGTCCATCTGTTTTAATGGTTCTTATTTCCAACACACACTATACCATCTTTAAAGGGATACTTTACTCTGAATTTGACTCGAAATACAAAACTAACATGATTTTCCACCTACCTTGGCTGTAGTTAATTCCAGAAGGCCGTTTTGGGATATATTTTGTTATACTTAATAGAGCAACATTTTATTAGCATGTTGTTACATGATACTTTGGTAATTGCATTTGAATTACATAGCAAAGAGCTGAGCATTTTTGAAAGTACTGTACACCATTCCTCAGTGTACACTGTACACTGTTCCTTATTCCACTTAAGTAATCACTCCATTGTTATTCAATTAAAAAGCCATTTCCAAAGTTCTATGTAACAACTATGTTGCTAATGTAATAATCACAAAGGTACTAGTACTACACATGTATAAGAACTTGATGTTTAGTGTTACTGTATTACTTTGTCTCACTCACTATGAAAATGCATTTGCTAGTCATTTTGAATCTGCAAAAGTGGTCTGCTCAAATATGTTGAGGTGATTGATTCCATGTCCCTCATGTATGTAATTCTAGGCTATAAATTATATTAAGATTCATATCTATATCGGAGAGCCCTCCAAACCATGTGCTAATGATGATATATTTAGACTAATTCAACTAACTGTTCTTCATAAAATACTTTGCAGCCATCAAATACATAATTGTTTTTCAAATACCTTCAAATATGATTTGGTTTTCTGAGGCATTCAAAATACTTTAAAATATTATGTTTTATTGAGACATGTATTTGAATATTAAAGAAAATAGTTGCCTTTTAGTTGAAACTCTATATAAACTATATTAGACTACCTTGAGTATTTGAAAAGTTAGTATTTTAAAAGAAACGTCCAAATACGACTATTGTTTGCCCAGGTCTGCTGCGCATCGTCATAAATAATCATTTCCTCTCGCTTATCTCATCTCTACAAACTGAACCATCCACCTGAAGGCACACGTTTGGTCACTCACCCAGTGCCAAGAGAGTGTCCCCATAACACCACCAGACTGCTCCCACTGCGGGCTTTTACCCACTGGTACAAGTAGAGGGTGTCAGTGGTTAGACCAACTTCAGTGGGCTCTCCGGTGGAGTCCCCAAAACCTGTTAAGAGTTTCTTATATCAATGGTTGTTCATTATGCAAACATACTAGTCTATGTATAGGCCTATGATGTCATGTCTGTCTGCCTGAGTTAACTTGATGCAGAGTTGTGCAATGATTTTTATCTGACCACAAGGGGGCAGTCACAGGCAACCCACACCAGAGGGTGAGCTCTAACGCAGTTTAAGGAATTGGGAGTTGGTTATCGGACTCTCCTTACAGCAAGCAAGGTAAAATAACGCTGTCACACCACAAAATGTAGACTAACGCTAGGTTATCAAGGACGTGTGTAACAATTATTCAAATGTATTCAGACTAAATAAATAAAGCAAATATGTTTCAACGGTCTAGTCAAACGTAAGTTTAACCAACCTCTGTAGTCCAAAGCCAAAACATGGTAACCTATTGCACTCAGCACCTGTGGACACAAAGGCCAATCACACATTTATCAATCACCAATGTCATTTTCTGCCATGATGAAGTAATGTAGTCGACAGTCACTTACACGTACTAATCCCACACGGTGATTTGCTGCCCTGTATGAAAGAATGTGTACTTTTAGATTCAAAGTGAGAACAATATTATTGTATAGGAATCCATTGTTCTTAGTACCTTGTGCCTCCATTGCCATGGAGATAAATGATAATTGGCATTCCAGCTCCCAAAGAATCTTGGTACCATTCCAAGTCCTTTCCCTGTGCCTCCTTCCACTGACTTTCAGGGACTGTGTGCCTTGAAGATATTGTACAGTGACAACACTTGTAAGTGACAACATTAGGAAGTGACAACACGTGGAAGGGACGATGTGTAGACTTTGATGTATAAAGTTCAATGCTGTCTTTATAAAAGCTATACTGTCCAGTGGCAGTGAGTGTACTTCTGAAGTAAGGTAGGTAGGCTACATTACCCTACTCACAAAGTAACCTGGAGAAAGCCTACTCACCAAACACCCAATGAGATCCCTTGCTCAGATTTAAGGTACATGTTCACAGTGTGGTTAAGATACAGGTCAGCTGGCTGGCTAAGGTTGACGAAGAATGGGACCCTGACTAAAAACAAGGAGAGAAACAGACGATATGTTATATGATTTGTTATTCCTGATTTGTCCAGTATTTTGGATAATTATCATGAATAGCTTACACTCACCTCTGTGAGAATACACCAGGTGTTTTATGATGTCAGGGAACAGTCGCATCATGAAAGGCACAGAAACATAAATGACACACACAACCAGGAGACCTCTTTTGACCCACCACAACAAACTGGAGCTAGGTCTGTGAGATAGAGAGAGAGAGACAAAAAGCGTCAACATTGCAATGACTAAGGTCCATGCTGTGTCAGCAGACATTACTGGATATTGGCATTGAAGTGCATTTTAGGCCAATAATAGTTACAGAGTCTTTTTGTAGGCGCTAATGGAGACTAACTCCGCGATGGCTCGTTGGCCAAAGCCTATGGAGAAATAAATGGGCTTTTGGATAAACACAGAGAATAAGGTCTGTGGCAAACATAAGCTTAGAAGATCTTATACGTTTTCGTTCTATGAGATAATATTCAACAACTAAGATCACTTTTTGAATTTTGAAGCTTATGTAATCAAAATAAGCACATAAAGGCTTCATAATTAATAAAGGTCATGTTAACTGGCTGATATTATCTGATCGAACAAAACTAATAAGATCTCCTTAAGGCCTCTACGGAGCCGACGGAGTATCGCAGTGTCATTGTACGTCACAAAATGGGCTGCTCCTTGCATGCACAAGTGCGCCCCAAGAAATTTGGAACGCAGCGTATGAGCGGACTTGAGGGGCAGTATTGAGGAAGTTTTGCAACGGAAGTGATGTGTGTCTACTTCACATGGACATGCTCCTACTGTTACTCTACTTGCACGTTTGCTTTTATTTTCGACTGTCGCTACACTCAATTACAGTGCGTTCTGAAAGTCCTCAGACCCCTTGACCTTTTCCACATTTTGTTACGTTACAGCCTTCATTTCCAAATTGATTTAATTATGTTTTTTTCCCTCATCAATTTACACACAATACCCCACAATGACAAAGCAAAAACAGGTTTAGAAATGTTTGCTAATTAAAATAATAAATAACTGAAATACCTTATTTACATAATTATTCAGACTCTTTACTATGAGACTCGAAATTGAGCTCAGGTGCATCCTGTTTCCATTGATCATCCTTGAGATGTTTCTACAACTTGGTTGTCAATTGATTGGCCATGATTTGGAAAGTGATACACCTGTCTTTATAAGATCCCACAGTAGACAGTGCATGTCAGAGCAAGAAATAAGCCATTAGGTCGAAGGAATTGTCCGTAGAGATCCGAGACAGGATTGTGTCGAGAAATAGATCTGGGGAAGGGTACCAAAACATGTCTGCAGCATTGAAGGTCCCCAAGAATACAGTGGCCTCCACCATTCTTAATTGGAAGAAGTTTGGAACCACCAAGGCTCTTCCTAGAGCTGGCCGCCCGGCCAAACTGACCATTCGAGGTAGAAGGGCCTTGGTCAGGGAGGTGACCAAGAGCCCGATGGTCACTCTGACAGAGCTCCAGAGTTCCTCTGTAGAGATGGGATAAACTTCCAGAAGGACAACCATCTCTGCAGCACTCCACCAACCAGGCCTTTATGGTAGAGTGGCGAGACGGAAGCCACTCCTCAGTAAAATGCACATGATAGCCTGCTTGGAGTTTTAAAAAAAAATTCTAAGACCATGACAAACAAGATTCTCTAGTCTGATGAAACCAAGATTGAACTCTTTGGCCTGAATGCCAAGTATCACGTCTGAAAACCTGGCACCATCCCTACGTTGAAGCATGTTGGTGGCAGGATCATGCTGTGGGGATGTTTTTCAGTAGCTGGGACTGGGAGATTAGTCAGGGTTGAGGGAAAGATGAATGAAGCAAAGTACAGAGAGATCCTTGATGAAAACCTGCTCCAGAGCACTCAGGACTTCAGACTGGGGAGAAGGTTCACCTTCCAACAAGACAACGACCCTAAGAACACAGCCAAGACAACGCAGGAGTGGCTTCGGGACATGTCTCTGAATGTCCTTGAGTGGCCAAGCCAGAGCCAGGACTTGAACCCGATCGAACATCTCTGGAGAGACCTGAGAATAGCTGTGCAGCGATGCTCCCCATCCAACCTGACAGAGCCTGAGAGGATCTGCAGAGAAGAAGAATTTGAAACTCTCCAAATACAGATGTACCAAGCCTGTAGCATCATACTTAAGAAGACTCGAGGCTGTAACCGCGGCCTAAGGTGCTTCAACAAAGTACTGAGTAAAGGGTCTGAATACTTATGTAAATGTATATTTGAAAAAATGTATTACAAACCTGTTTTTGCTTCCTCATTTTGGGGTATTGTATGTAGATTTGTGAGGACCTTTAAACAAATAATATTTTTAAAGTAAGGTTGTAACATATCAAAATGTGGAAAAAGTCAAGGGATCTGAATACTTTCCCGAATGCACTGTATGTCTGTATGGCGTTGTGGACAGCCAAGAGGCCGAGCAGAGGCCAAATGGCCCATCAACAGGTGGTTCATCATCTACCCGACCTGGCTCATCACTTCCCTGGCCCTTCTCACCAACGCACCTTCCAGACGTGCCATCGCTCTCTGACCTCCTCCGCCATCTGCCCGACCCAGCTCCAGTGGCCGAAGAGGACGACAGACGAGAGTCCTTTGGAAGTTGAAATAATGCAACAGCGACAGAGTCCAGCAAGTGTCCTCTGACGCCATTGAACCATGTCTTCCTCCTGACAACCGTATTGCATTTGTCCGGGACATGACATTTCACTTTTTCAGGATCATCTAACAGCACCTTGAGTCCGCTCCGTCCGGTTCCGAGTGCGACAGCCTACGTCTCAACCCAAAAACAACCCAGGTCTCCCCAAAAACGGATGTTGGGTGCTCAAGACATTTGTGTAGATGTTGGTGGTGAACAAATTTTTCTGTATTATAATTTTTTTTCTTATTCACAAGTTATGTTGGTGGGTAATTTACATGTTAAGGTGGTGGGTAATTTACTAGTTTGCCTTTGCACATGTCCCCTCCTGTGATATTTTGTTTATCGAAAGAAATACATTTCTAGCAAAAGGTCAGCAAATCTCTTTATCTGGTTATTTATACATGCAGCAGAAAATATTGCTATATTCTGAAGCAGTCACTCAGTAAGCTTGTAGCGCTTTGTACATGGGCTATGTAGGGTTCTGTTCTCATTGTCTACAGTTGGACAGCCCTTCTCACAGATGTGCCATAGCAGGAAGATCCTCATTTAAAATGGTTAAAAGGCCACTACGCCTAGGTGGCGACCCATCATTCACCTGTTTTGAGCTCCACATGTTTGCCTGTTTTGCATGTAATTTTGGCATTAATACATGTCACATATTAGTTTGCAAACAATGTAAATAAATCATTGAGTTAATAAAGCTGCATACAAACATGGTGTATTTTTCTCTTTCTTGAGTAAGGCAGCTCCAAAATGCAGGTGTTTCAGCCTAGCTCAGTGCTTTCTGTGGTGGTGGGGAAGCCAGCGGAAAATACGGAGCATAGGGGTTGATAATGTTCTCTAGTCGTGCCGTGATTGGCTCAGTGTTCTGTCACTCGTGGGGACACTACGTCACCGCAAAATCTATGGGGAGAGCTCGAAAATTCAAGCCCCTTGAGTGTTGCCATAGAGTTACATTAGAAGTGCCCATCCAAGTAGGCTCAAGGTCATTGGCCACAGATAAAATGATGTCAATTCACGTTACATCTACCGTAGCTTTGATTGGACTGACCATGTCAACATCATACTTCAAAATCTTAGTTAGCAAGCTATAACCCCCACCTGTGGACGTCGGGCCCTCATACCACCCTCATGGAGTCTGTTTCTGACCGTTTCAGCAGACACATGCACATTTGTGGCCTACTGAAGGTCATTTTGCAGGGCTCTGGCAGTGCTCCTCCTGCTCCTCCTTGCACAAAGGCGGAGGTAGCGGTCCTGCTGCTGGGTTGTTGCCCTCCTACAGCCTCCTCCACGTCTCCTGATGTACTGGCCTGTCTCCTGGTAGCGTCTCCATGCTCTGGACACTACGCTGACAGACACAGCAAACCTTCTTGCCACAGCTCGCATTGATGTGCCATCCTGGATGAGCTGCACTACCTGAGCCACTTGTGTGGGTTGTAGACTCCGTCTCATGCTACCACTAGAGTGAAAGCACCGCCAGCATTCAAAAGTGACCAAAACATCAGCCAGGAAGCATAGGAACTGAGAAATAGTCTGTGGTCCCCAGCTGCAGAACCATTCCTTTATTGGGGGTGTCTTACTAATTGCCTATAATTTCCACCTGTTGTCTATTCCATTTGCACAACAGCATGTGACTTTTATTGTCAATCAGTGTTGCTTCCTAAGTGGACAGTTTGATTTCACAGAAGTATGATTGACTTGGAGTTACATTGTGTTGTTTAAGTGTTCCCTTTATTTTTTTGAGCAGTGTAGTTCAATTAATGTATTGTTTAGTGTTGTGTTGTATATTGTAGTGGCTTTGCTGGCATGCATAAACAACAAAATTGTGAGTTTGCTCCACCAAGAAGTAGATTATAAAATCGCCACTCCTCAGACCTTATTTTCATTCGGACTATATCCAAAAACCTCATTCATTTCCCGCATAGAAATGGCTGAACGAACCCGAGGTTTAATTTCAGTTTTTTAGGACTACAAACGGGCGTGCTCCTAACAGGCGTATTTATTTACTATACTATAGTCCAGCGAGCATAATTTTAGCAATTTTACCTCGGTTGCGCACTCGATGACACAACAGCTTCATCTCCGGCAGTCTTCTGCTTCTTGGAGTCACGGTCACCAGTCCTCTTCCTCATCCTGAGACGTTTACTAATCTATTTACTATATGAGCCTCCAGTCCTCTGCATAATCAATGCAACCTGTACAACACTGTCGTGAAACTATATGGTCTGATCTAGATTGACATCTAGGCTTTGTGACTAACTACTGTACTTTGTCTTTGTCGCCTACCGTACGTCTGTTTTTTTTGTGTCTAATGCTGCGTTCGTAACCAAGTGGAAAGTTACCACTATAGAGTTAGATAGAGAACTCTAGATGATAAAACTTGTTTGTCATTGAGGGCTTCCACCATTTCCCACTAGCAATTTCCAGTTAGAGGGCCATACACATGGATTTTTCCCAGTCCTATGTGGTAAACAGAGAACCAAAGAGATATAATCTTTATATATGTCCTATTATGGCATTTGTGAGCACACAAGCAGCGCCATTGAGGCTATCTCCATTTCAAAGTAGTCTGGTTTCTTCTTTTACTGCTTCTATGAGTTGGTAAACAAACTGAAAGGTTGAATACGGTCACCTAGAGTGCGTTATTTGAACAGTTATGAAGCTAAGGATCGTGATTTACTACCACCCACATTTATGGAATATTTGCTCACAAGTGTAATTCATTGGCTGATCCCTTATGACGACCCGGATGGAATAATGGGATCATTCCTTCAAACATAGGAAGTCCCACCCAGTTGACTAATCTACAATGATTTAAGCCCTCAATGGCAATGTCCATATGAAAACATGTTTAATCTATCTGGTCTCCTCTATCTAACTCTAAGGTGGTACATTCCCACTTCCCAATTGGTTATGAATGCAGCATAACTCATTGGCTCTATAATATGTGGTCAAAGATGGCGGATAAAGTCAGTTCCTGTCTGCTTAAGGGGGTGGCTCTCCCATAGGCACCAATGCAATAGCAGCTGGGACTGGTCTACTTAGTTCATTGACCTCCTTTGTAACAGAAAAAATGAGGGAGTGGGATGTCTCACTTCCTCTTCCGTCTCTGATGTGGGTGAAAGTACTACAGTAGTCCCACATTGTTGATAAAGAAATGAGGGAGGAGTAAAGGTTTAAGGTGACCCAGAGTAGCCTATGTACAGGCCACGCAAGAACAACTCCGGTCTACTTTATGAATTTATAAATTAGAAATATGTATGGCAATCATTGAAAATAAGGAACACAGTATTTCATAGAACACAATCCCAAAGCACAAAGGCCTATTGCATACTTCAGTTTGTACACTAGATGGGGATAAAATGGGGATAAAATAATTTTGTTAGAGGGCACTTTTCACATGGCACATATACAATTCAGTTGGCTACCTACAGTATAGGGCTATGATGTAGACCTACACTAGTACTATGTGCTGTTTTGTATGTGCTTATATAGAATAAAATAATATAATCCACTAGAATATAATACTTTACCAGTCTCTCGTGGATACACTACGAGCATCTGACTAAATGTCTCAATATTTGTTTTCAGGGATAACGAAGATTAAAACTTGACTAATCTCTATATTTTATTCTATTCTATGGACAAAAACCTGATCCAGCAAATGTCAGAAAAAGACCACCATACAATTGCAGATACATTAGAACTCCTACTGTAGCATGGTTAATGGTCATGGGGAAGTCAGAAAACTATTTCTTGACCATCATTTTTAGACACGGGCTCAAATCACACTATTTGTGTGAAAGCGCACAACCTGCTAAATGTAAATTCTGCCAGCCAGGGGCTTTTTACAATAAAGGCTACTCTCTTGCATGTTGTTATGCAATGAATGATGATGAGTATTTAAATAACAGGAGAAGGGATCCTCTAAGCTTCATCCCCTAACCTACATCTCGCAAAACCTACAAGGTTGGCAACATATCATAACATTATTATAACATTAACATATTTAAAGTACTATATTGTGTAATATACCGTGCGTTTCCTCAACTTACACACGATACAACATAATGAAAAAACAAAAACAGTTTGAAATATCACATTTACAAGTAAGTATTCAGACCCTTTACACAGTACTTTGTTGAAGCACCTTTGGCAGCAATTGCAGCCTCAAGTCTTCTTGGGTATGACGCTACAAGCTTGGCACACCTGTCATTGGAGAGTTTCTCCCATTCTTCTCTGCAGATTGTCTCAAGCTCTGTCAGGTTGGATGGGGAGCGTCGCTGTACAGGTATTTTCAGGTCTCTCTAGAGATGTTCGATTGGGTTCAAGTCTGGGCTCTGGCTGGGCCACTCAAGGACATTCAGAGACTTCCTGCACTGTCTTGGCTGTGTTCTTAGGGTCGTTGTCCTGTTGGAAGGTGAACCGTCGCCCCCGTCTGAGGTCCAGAGCGCTCTGGAGCAGGTTTTCATCAAAGATTTCTCTGTATTTTGCTCCGTTAATCTTTCCCTTGATCCTGACTAGTCTCCCATCACTGCCACTGAAAAACATACCCACAACATGATGCTGCTACCACCATGCTTCACCGTAGGGATGGTGCCATGTTTCTTCCAGACCTGACACTTAGCATTCAGGCCAAACAGTTCAATCTTGGCTTCATCAGAGCAGAGAATCTTGTTTCTCATGGTCTGAGAGCCCTTTAGGTGCTTTTTGGAAAAATCCAACCAGGCTGTCATGTGCATTTTACTGAAGAGTGGCTTCCGTCTGGCCACTCTACCATAAAGGCCTGATTGGTGGAGTGCTGCAGAGATGGTGGTCCTTCTCGAAGGTTCTCCCACCTCCACAGAGGAACTCTGGAGCTCTATCAGAGTGACCATCGGGTTCTTGGTCACCTCCCTGACCATTTTCTACATTGTAGAATAATAGTGAAGACATCAAAACGATTAAATAACACATATGGAATCATGTAGTAACCAAACAAAGTGTTGAACAAATCTAAAAATATATATTTTATATTTGAGATTCTTTAAAGTAGCCAACTTTTGCCTTGATGACAGCTTGCACACTCATGGCATTCTCTCAACCAGCTTCATGAGGTAGTCAGTCACCTGGAATGCATTTCAATTAACAGGTGTACCTTGATATAAGTTCATTTGTGGAATTTATTTCCTTCTTAATGCATTTGAGCCAATCAGTTGTGAGGTAGGGGTGGTATACAGAAGATTGCCCTATATGGTAAAAGACCAAGTCCATATTATGGTAAGAACAGGTCAAATAAGCGAAGAGAAATGACAGTCCATCATTACTATAACACATGAAGGTCAGTCAATCCAGAAAATGTCAAGAACTTTGAAAGTTTCTTCAAGTGCAGTCGCAAAAACCATCAAGCGCTATGATGAAACTGGCTCTCATGAGGACCGCCACAGGAAAGGAAGACCCAGAGTTACCTCTGCTGCAGTTTCCAGCCTCAGAAATTGCAGCCCAAATAAATGCTTCACAGAGTTTAAGTAAATCACAGAGGAGACTGTGTAAATCAGGCCTTCATGGTTGAATTTCTGCAAAGAAACCACTACTAAAGGGCACCAATAAGAAGAAGAGACTTGCTTGGGCCAAGAAACATGAACAATGGACATTAGACTGGTGGAAATGTGTTCTTTGGTCTGGAGTCCAAATTGGAAATGTTTGGTTCCAACCGTCGTGTCTTTGTGAGACACGGCGTGGGTGAAGGGATGATCTCTGCATGTGTATTTCCCACCGTAAAGCATGGAGGAGATGGTGTGCTTTGCTGGTGACACTGTCTGTGATTTATTTAGAATTCAAAGTACTCTTAACCAACATGGCTACTGCAGCATTCTGCAGCGATACGCCATCCCATCTAGTTTTGGCTTAGTGGTACTATCACTTAACTAGCGTTCAAGATGCCGTAGCAGTCTGACGTGTGTTTGTCTTGTCCCATGTAAATAGGTGGTTTCATCGTTTTTTTCCGTATATATTTTAATCCCACTTTCCACCTACGATCTAAATATACTTTCCTGCAGCCTGCCTCACTGGTACAGATCTGCTATATACATTATAACTTGAACCTCCACCAGAGACTAGCCAACTAACTAGCTACTTGCTAGTAGTCACTGTTAGCCATGGCTAGCGGTCTTCACCTTTAGCTCAGACACCAGCCCGCTATAGCTCGGTCAATACCTGCCAGTCTGCATAGCGCGATATCAACCCAGAGCATATCGGACTGATTTTCTCCACCACATCATCGGATACCTGTCGCAAGCTCTGGGCCATTACACCGGATCATCGCAGTTAGCTAGCTGCAACCGAGTGGCTACCGCTGGCTAATGTCCCTGTCCCTGTCCCAAAGCAAGCACCAGTTAGCCTTGAGCTAGCCTCGAGCTAGGCCCATATCCCGGCTAGCCGAAGAGGTATACCCGCTAATTTGTGGGCTACAATAACTCTTTTGCCAATTGGCCTAGGCCCTTTATTGCCGACACGGAGCCCCGCCGATCCATCATGACTGGTCTGCCGACGTAATCATCCGATGTGATTTCAAAAGGCTTTTCAGTTGCGATGTCGCCGAAGACCCATCTGCTAGCCCCGGCCCACTAGCTTTCTGAATGCCGTGCCCCCCACTTGCCTAGCATAGTAGCGACTACTGAACGGCTCCCGGACTCACCTATTGCTGCTCATTGGACCCTATGATCACTCGGCTACACGTACCTCTCTCTAATGTCAATATGCCTTGTCTTCTGCTGTTTCGGTTAATTATTGTTTTAGTTCACAGTAGAGCCCCTAGTCCAGCTCAATATGCCTTCGATAGCTCTTTTGGCACAGACCCCGCACATAGAGATCTCACCTGGCTTAGCTGGTGTCTCCAGAGATGCAAGCTCTCTCATCGTCACTCAATGCCTAGGTTTACCCCCACTGTATTCACATCCTACCATACCCTTGTCTGTACATTATGCCCTGAATCTATTCTACCACGCCCAGAAATCTTCCCCTTTAATTATCTGTTCCCAACACACTAGACAACCAGTTCTTACAGCCTTTAGCAGTACCCTTATCATACTCCTCCTCTCTTCCTCTGGTGATGTAGAGGTTAACTCAGGCCCTGTAGTCCCCAGCATCACACCTATTCCCCAGGCACTCTCATTTGTTGAACTCTGTAACCGTAAAAGCCTTGGTTTCATGCATGTTAACATCAGAAGCCTCCTCCCTAAGTTTGCTTTATTCACTGCTTTAGCACACTCCACCAATCCTGATGTTCTAGCCGTGTCTGAATCCTGAAATTTCCATCCCCAACTACAACATTTTTTGTCAAGATAGAACTGCCGAAGGGTGCGGAGCTGCAATCTACTGCAGTGCTATCATACTATCTAGGTCTGTGCCAAAACAGGTCGAGCTTTTTGCCTCTTCGTGTGGTGACGTCGATAGACCAGTCGTGGAGTTAGTAGGGTTTCAAGTAGCTCTAGGTAGTTAGCAGGCCTAGCAGGTTAGCAGAATGGGCCGTCAGTGGGCGTCGCGCCTGAGGGGCCTGTTGAAATCCTCGGGTAGATTATGTAGGTATTCCAGTCGGTAGAAGATTGGTGGGGTTCCGTGCCCTGTACCGGCAGTAGAAGGATATTGTAGCTCCTAGCTCCGGGACGGAAGTAGGAGTAGTCAACCCGGGTTGCTGTTGGCTAGCTGTGATGATCCAGATGAAAAGGTTCAGAGTTTGTGGTAGGAATTCGGGGATATGGAGTGAAAAATAGGTCCGGTATGCTCTGGTTTGAAACACATTGTACGACCGCTAGCAGTGGTTAGCTGATTCAGTTGAGGTACTGCAGTTCGGAGGTAAATAGAAATACTTTAGGAAAAAAAAACAGACGCCATCTTGGATACCAGTGGAAATCTGTCCTTTGGTATGATGAGTCCAAATTTGAGATTTTTGGTTCCTACCGCCGTGTCTTTGTGAGACGCAGAGTAGGTGAACGGAATATCTCCGCATGCGTGGTACCCACCGTGAATTAGGAGGAGGATGTGATGGTGTGGAGGTGCTTTGCTGGTGACACTGTTTGTGATTTATTTAGAATTCAAGGCACACTTAACCAGGATGTCTACCACAGCATTCTGCAGCGATATGCCATCCCATCTGGTTTGCGCTTAGTGGGACTAGCATTTGTTTTTCAACAGGACAATGACACACCTACAGGCTGTGTAAGGGGTGCATCAGATGACGAGGCCACCACAATCACCCGATCTCAACCCAATTGAGATGGTTTGGTATGAGTTGGACCGCAGAGTGAAGGAAAAGCAGCCAGCAAGTTCTCAGCATATGTGGGAAATCCTTCAAGACTGTTGGAAAAGCATTCCAGGTGAAGCTGGTTGAGAGAATGCCAAGAATGTGCAAAGCTGTCATCAACACTTTTGGTTACTATATGTTTCCATGTGTTATTTCATAGTTTTGATGTCTTCACTATTATTCTACAATGTAGAAAATAGTAAAAATCCTTGAGTAGGTGTGTCCAAACTTGACTGTATGTAAATAACGTATTTGTTTCTTATTTTTTATATATTGTGAGGCTACTGACAAAAAGTGAGAACTATTCTTCTGTGACAATATGTCTAAGGTAATCAGTGTGATATTCCATACTTCCATAAGTGTTTGTATCGCACATTAGAAAGCTTTGCACTGCATATTGGCAAATACCATGGTGTGAGCAGCAGTCAAAAACCTTTGATATTATAGCATTTTGTCAATTTCAGCTGCATAGTGTAATTCCAAGGCCTAGCTAATGTCTGTATTATGAACCTCTTAAATGTATTTCACAGATGTCAAGAGGGTGTTCTCTCTTCTCCATGGCAACTCCAACAAGCACCAATGACTTTCTATTGTTCAAATGCAGCTACCTGTCAGATATGTGGGAAGTGCATTCACAGGGCTGCCAGGCAAGCAGAACATCTGGATGGGACACTGCCACCGGACTCAATCATGTTTGGATAAATTGGAAGCCAAGTGCAAGGAAGCTGGGATACACTGCGGGGAGTGTGGTAAATGGAAAACCCATCATAATCCTAGGTCAGGAGCAGGATGCTTATTGTGGAACTTTCAAAAAAAGGGAAGGCATTACTTTCCTAAAGTAATGTTCTCCAATGAATTTAATACAAATGATTTTAAGGCAAGTCCCCAGTCTTTCTAACTGGGTTCAGGAACAGAGGGGATGCAACATGATTGAGAACGGTGTGATTGCTTTTTTAAGTTGGCACCCTGGTAAAGATAAAAAACGTTCTTTGGGAGGGCAAACACACTCAATTTATACACACACACATATATACATATACATACATATATACATATACATATATATATATATATATATATATACATATACATATACATATACATATATATATATATATATATATATATACACAAATATACATATATACATATACACATATATACATATATATACATACATATACATATATATACATATACATACACATACATATATAATTGATTTACACGTTGGTCTGTATGAGCTCTGTGATTACCTGGGTTGTCTTCCTACAATATGCAGACACTTAAGATAAAATGGAAACCTAACCATGTTTGCTTAAAATAATTTTGAGTCCAGACATATAAAAACATCTGTAAATGGTAACCTTATCCTGACCATTGAGACATTACAGGAGCGCCAACAGATAGGGTTGCATTAGAGCCATCCAGTGATTGGTGGACAAGGTACACACCAAAGGTCACCTAAAAAACAAAATCACAACACATTTACAGCATACTCACAGAATGGCCAAAACGGTAGTGAGAACAACAAACAACAAGCCTAAAAATGTATCCAAAATGGGGTCCTTCTGGGATAAGGGATACTGTATATCGAATACTCTGCTGTGTGTTTTCCTTGTCAGTTAATGCTCGTTTGTTTTATGTACTCTACCTACCTCTAGTCTAAGGTCAATGACACGGACCGTTGCAAATGCAGTCGACCCAGTAGTAAGTCAGATAACGTGTCATGGGATAGGGACTATCTCAAAACTCAACACACCAACCCTGGAACATATTGTCACACTTTGAAATTAAACGCAACCTCCCCCCACTGACCTTCCCCTTGCGATAGGCAGAGAGAGACAGAAGAGGCTCTTTGGTCTTGGCTCCTGTGTTCTGATCAACCCCAATAATCTGGCATCTGCCACACCGACCTGCCACCTTCACGTCATATCACAAAGAGTTGATGCAGTTAAAGATTTTTGTTGCCATTTCAGTAATACGTGTCACCATATATGAAAGCCAATCTGCTTCCTCACCTGGAAATGGGTGTTTCCAATAATCAAGTGTGACCAATCATCTTCCTCAAATGGCTCCAATCCAGAGATGACTAAATTGGCACGAAACCGACTAACAAGCTCATGGATGTCAAGAGGCTGATGGTCAGAGGACTCCTGTCTGTCCCATAGTTGTTAGATAAACCACAAGGAACAAGAAAAAAGGCTGGCTCACATTAATCAATAACAAAAGGTTTACCTATGATGATCTTTGTACATGTAATTCACTAGGCCTACATACTGTATAATTTAGTATGTCACAAATTTTAAAATGGGCTCCACCAGGAATGTGTGAGGCCCGTAGGCAATATAACATGTTATACTATACCTGCTGGTGATGTGTCTCTGAAGCAAATCAACACTGGCATGGTTGATCATTAAGTACTGGGCTTCATTCACCAAGGAGAGGGCAGTGGACAAGACCCCTGGGGCAATGACAAAAAAGTCTAAATCATTATGAATTAAAGAGACCAAAGAAATCCCATTGGGGTAAAGCAAATTCCAACATTCATGCATACAAAATAGATTTTTGCAGACAATAGGAATTACTGAAGAAACCATTATGATGGACACCCTAGTATGGTATCTGAACTTAAGTTTACCAAGGACATCTCCATTTCACCTTTTTCATGGCCCTTTTTCATGTTGCGAATGAAATCAGGACTTTGCCTTATCAGACGACAAGGCTGTCCAAGGAATTCTGAGAGCCATGATGCAGCTTCATCGCCACAATCTACTGTTTGCACCCTTGGGAAGGAGAGAATACAATAACAACCACTACAACATTTCTGAATCAAGGTGATGGTCAAATACAGTGCCTTGCAAAAGCATTCATCCCCCTTGGCGTTTTTCCTGAAGTCAAAGTGGCAGACTTCTGGTAGACCAATGACTATGAAAAAAAATGGATCATAATAAATACTGTATGTCATTCCCGACACTGATCATACATGTCTTTCAAGCCTAGTATATAGATTTTCTACAAAGACATAGCTAGTTTAATTATTATTAATTATAATATATATATTTTTTTAACTCACCTGTCACCACACAACTTGCTTTGACACACCCCATGACTCTGGTGTGGCTCATTGTGGTTTTCCAAAGGGACAGAAATTGTGTCCATTCCTGAAAGATAAGAGGAACTCCTTTAGAAGAGTTTATTTTTATTTTTATGTATGACTGAAATGTATGTGAGCGGTGCTGCTGAATAAAGACTCCTGGATTGTCACACAAAAAAAAGACTATATATTTATAATGTCTGACCTGAGGCCTGCAGGAGCAGTGTGTTCGAGGGCAGGTAGATCTGCGGATGAATGAGGCATAAGCGTGGTTCTCTCTTTTGGTTCAGACACACTCCATTACCATTCACCACCATCCAGCCCCGGTCATGGAGCAGTCCCAGAGGGCACACTGGCCAGTCAGTCACCTGCATAACCACACATCACAATTAACAACACAGAAGAAGTAAGAAGTCAATTGACACAGTATACTGATAGGCAAACACGCATTGCAATTGTGTTTAGTTGATGAAATAGTCATTCTTTCCACAAATATCCAACAACAGGTAGACTTTATTCCAAACATAACATGGGTATTGGAGAACGATCATAATTTGCATTGTAGATTTAAATGAGAGCAAAACAATACTGAAAGAGAAATGTGCACAAACCTCAAACGCTGCACAGGATTTGATTGGATATATGTAGATATTAGTCAGATACTGGGCCTTCCCTTGGCTCTTTGCTTCCTTGGTGATGGCCTTGCCTCCACATTCGTTCACAACTGGATCTGTAGAGGCATGCTCTCTATTGTCTATGTGTTTAGGTTCCCCATTGGTAAGCACAGTAAGCAGACACTGACTGGAACCTCGAGAAGAGGTGTTCGATTTCAGTCTTTCTAGTTTCACTTGGTCCACTTCGACTGGTTTCTCCACAAAGCAGTCCACGATGAAGTTCAAGAAGTTTTGGCAGTCCCGGAAGGTTGACATGTAGCCGAAGGATACGCGTACAGATCCTGTTGGACGACCATTAACCAGGTCTACGTCGTCTCCACAGACATGACCCGCCTTGAAGAAAACAGGAGAGGACAACAGTATATTAGGATCAATAATTATCTACATTGTCTTTTATCGTCTTTTGCACAAACACATGCGCAATGCCACCTCAAATTCACTACGCACCTGTAGGTTGCTCTTCACGTCTTGATTGGTGGTGCCAAGGAAGAGCTGACAGGCACCGGTGTTGCAGAAGCAACCTGTCCGCACATGGATATTGAAAAGACTAGCCAGTTTGTCCACCTGAGAAGAGGAAAAGGAAAATGGTTAGAAATGTTTATCAATCAGCAGAAATATGAGACTTTTTTTTATTGCATTCATAATACCCAGGCTATGTTCATTATGAATCGACTTAAAAGTCCTCTTTAACATATATTTGGATGTGCGAAAATACTAAATGCAAACACTGTAGGGTGCAGTGCATCAAATAGGCTCATTTGAGTGAACCTGAGAGTATCCAACTATTTGTCCGTGACAGTCCGTCAAATTGAAGTTGAGGATGGCTCCCTGCGTGCTCGGGTTCTCAAACTCGCTGTCGGAGTATATCTGAGCAACTGGTTGTCCGTTGCCATGGCAAAGGCTAGACAGCAACATGTAAGTATAGCGTGCTAAACCAAATGTATGCAGCTGGACCTTGTCCATGCCTCCTGAAGGCGAAAACAAGGAAACAAGGTTACAATACAATAGTTTAAAAAGGTTTTATTGACTCAATTCAATCTCTGTAGAATATTGGTCCATTCCTTACTGATGTTCAAAAGATTTGTCATATTGATGTAATGAACAACCACTCGACCAATGGAATTATTTTTGAATGCATAGGTCTTACTTTGACACTTAGTGTAATGGCAGATGATACTGATGCAATATATGAGCAACTTCGCTTTGTTCCATCCGTGCCTTTAAATTATTCATATGTACATACCTGTGAGTGTGTGTAGAGCGTCAAAACTATGATTTAGAGCAATGATGTCCAGGAAAGAGACGGTGCCATCTTCAAACCTTAAAATCAGACGACAAACAAGGTTTATCACCAAAAAAATGTATCAAACAATACAATATTATCCTCTCTAAGCCAGGCTCATTCAACTTCATAAAGAATGCGTGTGCATTCACATCCATAATGTAATTTCAAGGCTCATGGAACAGTTTACCGGTTAGCCATATTTGGCGTTGGCACGTAATAGTTCTCCCCCGCTAGGTAGGCCGCTGCTGTCCCCCCACCAAAGTATGCTTTTCTTAGGAGGGCAGCTGTGTCATTCCGGACCAGAAGAGCCCCTAAACCTGTGGGGAAGCCAAACATCTTATAGAAGGAGAAGGGAACAAAGTCCGCTGGGTGCTCCTGCAAATCCAGCGGAGAGCAGCTAGCAAAAGAGGCAGCATCCAACACGACAAACCACCGGCCCTGGCTGTCACACGCTGGGTAGAGCTTCCTCGCCTGGATGCCCCTCACGTAACCCAGGGAGTACTTTCTGCCAGAGAAATTGCTCTGTGCTGGATAACAGAAGAGGTGTGGTGTCTGGCAACTGCTGCATTCACTCTGGGCTACATCTCTGGCTCTGGCCTCTATCTCCTCGGGGGAGACAGGTAGAGAAACCACTCCCAGTGCTGAAGTAACTCCTCTGATGCCGACCACCGAGGTATGGTTATCAGTCAGATAGCAGAACTGACTGGCTGGCTCCGTAGCAGTGGGAGGCCTCCAGGGAAAGCTCTCAGCGACTAATTTGAGAGCTGCCGTACAGCCAGAGGTGAAAATCACAGAGTATTTGTCAGGAGTGGTGTTAAAATGCTGCAATATCCTGCAAGAAAATAAATTTCTGTTCAGGACATATCCTCAATAGCAGGGCACAAATAAGGGTTCACACAGTCACATTCATTCGGGTGGAATAATGATGAGAACTTCTTTCTGCGAAAGGAGAGGCTTTAGCTACCTGTATCTGACATGCTCTACTGTGTCATGCGTCAGTCTGCTGCTGGGGTTATGGCTGTGAGGGTTGCCTAAAGACAAAAATATTAAAATAATATTAAAATCAGGATACAGGAGTATTCATATATACAGCTGAAGTTAGAAGTTTACATACACCTTAGCCAAATACATTTAAACTCAGTTTTTCACAATTCCTGACATTTAATCATAGTAAAAATCCCCTGTCTTAGGTCAGTTAGGATCACCACTTTATTTTAAGAATGTGAAATCTCAGAATAATAGTAGAGAGAATTATTTATTTCAGCTTTTATTTCTTTCATCACATTCCCAGTGGGTCAGAAGTTTACATGCACTCAATTAGTAGTTTAACTTTAATGTTTTGGATAGCCTTCCACAAGCTTCCCACAATAAGTTGGGTTAATTTTGGCCCATTCCTCCTGACAGAGCTGGTGTAACTGAGGCAGGTTTGTAGGCCTCCTTGCTCACACAAGCTTTTTCAGTTCTGCCCAAAAATCTTCTATTGGATTGAGGTCAGGGCTTTGTGATGATCACTCCAATACCTTGACTTTGTTGTCCTTAAGCCATTTAGCCACAACTTTGGACGTATGCTTGGGGTCATTGTACATTTAGAAGACCCATTTGCGACCCAAGTTTTAACTTCCTGACTGATGTCTTGAGATGTTGCTTCAATATATCCACAGAATTTTCCGTCCTCATGACGCCATCTATTTTGTGAAGTGCACCAGTCCCTCCTGCAGCAAAGCACCACCACAACATGATGCTGCCACAGCCGTACTTCACGGTTGGGATAGTGTTCTTCGGCATGCTAACCTACACCTTTATCCTCCAAATATAACGATGGTCATTAATGCCAAACAGTTATATTTGTTTCATCAGACCAGATGTGTCCCCATGTGCAGTTGCAAACCGTAGTCTGGCTTTTTTATGGCAGTTTTGGAGCAGTGGCTTCTTCCTTGCTGAGCGGCCTTTCAGGTTATGTCGAAATAGGACTCCCTTTACTGTTGATATAGATACTTTTGTACCTGTTTCCTAAAGCATCTTCACAAGGTCCTTTGCTGTTGTTCTGGGATTGATTTGCACTTTTCGCACCAAAGTACGTTCAACTCTAGGAGACAGAACGTGTCTCCTTCCTGAACGGTATGACGGCTGCGTGGTCCCATGGTGTTTATACTTGCGTACTATTGTTTGTACAGATGTCTGTGGTACCTTCAGGCGTTTGGAAATTGCTCCCAATGAACAATCAAACTTGTGCAAAAACAATTGTGAAATAATCTGTCTGTAAACAAATGTTGGAAAAATGACTTGTGTCATGCGCAAAGTAGATGTCCTAACCGACTATAGTTTGTTAACAAATACATTTGTGGAGTGGTTGAAAAACAAGTTTTAATGACTCCAACCTAAGTGTATGTAAACTTCCAACTTTAACTGTGTGTGTGTGTGTGTATATAGATATAAATAAACAAACAAACAGAAAACACAAAGGCAAGTACGATGGAATACCAGCCTTTGAAAGGAGGTCAATAGAGGACCCGGCAGCCTATTTAATTGATGTGGCGCAACAACAGTCTCAGAGTAGGTTCACGTGCAAAAATAGGAGGCATTTATTTACAGTGCAGGAAGTGCTGAAGAAGACTGGATACAAAGTTGAGTATTTAAAAAGTGTATTAGGAAAAATAGTTGACAAAAATACTTTAAAAAATAAATATATTAAACACAGGGCAAAACGCCCATAAACTCACACATCTGAGTTTGGAAGAGGTAAAGAGCGTAGGGCCTAGCGGTTAAGAGCGTAGGACCAGTAATTGACAGGTCGCTGGTTTGAATCTCTGAGATGACGAGGTGAAGAATCTGTCGATGTGCCCTTGTGCAAGGCACGTAACCATAATTGCTCCTGCAAGTTGCTATGGATAACAGCATCTGCTAAATGACTCAAATGTTACCTCAACAAACAGCTCTCCATGAACACAGAGAACAGGGATCCTAAAAGGACCTGCCCTAAACCTGGCATACAACTTTAAACAGGTCAATTCTCAATAGACAGTGTTAATTATATGCTTGAATGGTAATACAATTGACATGCAATGGCCAATACTTAACTCGTTAATGAAAACAAGGGCATCGTTTACATAAACAGTCCAAAAATGATTGTAGCAATTACAGATTGCCCCTTTAATAGAATTATGTCTTCTTTTTTACACTTTTAACAAATCAGCACATTATATCAGTTGAACCTAATTATATTTGGTATGTGAGGAAAGACTCACCATATACATTCCTGGAGATATCCTGATAGAATTCTCTCACCAGTGACTCAGGGTATAGCGTTGTTCCAGCATGGTCCAGGTATGTAATACCTGTCAAAAAAGTTGGTTTTGAAATTTGAGAAATCTTAGGAATGAGTTTCTTTGTGGCTAATCACTTATGTGCATCGAATAACAACACTTGCACCACTTAGTGGTAAGTAGACGTATTGCCATAAGCACACAACAACAAAAACAGTAGTCCTGTGTTACAATGTGTCGCACCGGTTTGCGTTGAATCAGCATAAGTTGATTTGCTAACTTTAAAACACGCTTGGCGCTGTGATTGAAGCCCCAGGCAAAAGTACTGTACCTTTAGTCCTTGAGAACTCCCGTTCTATTACGTCTTTGAAGTCACTTTTATAACCGTAATGACTCCAAACTTCCTCGAAGCTCTCAAACGTGCACAGTTGATTAAAATTCAACGACTCCTTCTCCGTGGCCTCTTGCAGTGGCATTTTCGCGTCTACCTACCTAAAATGTGACTTTGAAGTTCGGTCTACAACGTAACTTGCACATGACAGTAGTGGTAGCTAAGAGACAAACACTTACTCATTGACAAAGTTCTAAGTCCACACTGCATCTCTGACGGACAGTAACAGTCATTTGTATCTTAACGAGTTACCTCGCGTTCAACAGATCTAGCTAGATAAGGGGACTGAGATCTAGGTCTATGACAGAGATAGCAGGAAATGGAATAAAACTTCAACTACAGTACGTATGGAAGTGGACTGAGACTGTCAATAGGGGGCAATAAGTGAGCAAAACACATTACTGGCTAATGAAAATGAAATACTGTTGCTGTTATCAATGATTTACCTAAGAATAGTAAAGTGGTCTTTACTGGTTCTAAAAGCTGACCTATCAGCTTGCTGCCAGCTCTTAGCAAACTGTTGGAAAATAAATGTGTTTGACCAAATACAATGCTATTTCTCTGTGAACAAATTAACAACAGACTTTCAGCATGCTTATAGAGAAGGGCACTCAACATGTACTGCACTGACACAAATGTCAGATGAGAAGATTGTGGGAGCTGTACTGTTAGATTTCAGTGCAGCCTTTGATATTATTGACCATGTTTTTGAAAAAAAGTTATGTGTTATGGCCTTTCAACCTCTGCCATGTCATGGATTCAGAGCTATCAATCAAATACAACACGGAGTGTTTTCTTTAATGGAAGCTTCTCTGATGTTAAACATGTGAATTATGGTGTATCACAGGACAGCTCTCTTGGCCCTCTACTCTTTTCTATTTTTACCAATGACCTGCCACTGGCATTAAGCGAATCCTGTGTGTCCATGCCAATGATTCAACCCTATATGTGTCAGACACCACAGCTAGTGAAATCACTGCAACACTAAGCAAAGAGTTGCAGTCAGTTTTAGAATGGGCGGCCAGTAATAAACTGGTCCTGAACATCTCTAAAACTAAGAGCATTATATTTTGTACAAATCATTCCCTAAGTTCTGGACCTCAGCTGAATCTGGTGGTGAATGGTCTGGCTGTTGAGCAAGTTGAGGAGACTAAATTACTTGGTGTTACCTTAAATTGTAAACTGTCATGATTAAAACACCACACTCCACAAAGCAGATCCTGCAGGCTCTAGTTTTAGCTTATCTTGATTGTTGGCCAGTCATATGGTCAAGTGCTGCAAAGAAGGACCTACTTAAGCTGCAGCTGGCCCAGAACAGAGCGGCACGTTTTGCTCTTTATTGTAATCACGGGGCTAATATCAATATGCATGCCAGTCTCTCTTGGCTAAGTGTTCAGGAAACACTGACTGCATTGCTTCTTGTTTCAATAACAAACATTAATATTGTTTGTACAGTGAACTTAAACACAAATACCCCACCAGGCATACCACCAGGGGTCTTTTCACAGTCCCCAGGTCCAGAACAAATTCAAGGAAACATACTCTATTATACAGAGCCATGATTGCATGGAACTCCCTTCAATCCCATATAGCGCAAGTGAACAGCAAACCTGATAAAATAAACAATTAATAAAGAAATACCTCACGGCACAACGCCTCTTCCCCATGTGACCTACTTTTTTTTGTGTTTATACTGACGTACACTACCGGTCAAAAGTTTTAGAACACCTACTAATTCCAGGGTTTTTATTTATTTGTACTATTTTCTACATTGTAGATTAATAGTGAAGACATAACTATGAAATAACACATATGGAATCATGTAGTAACCAGAAAAGTGTTAAACAAATCTAAATATATTTTATATTTGAGATTCTTCAAATAGCCACCCTTTATCTTGATGACATCTTTGCACACTATTGGCATTCTCTCAACCAGTATTACCTGGAATGCTTTTCCAACAGTCTTGAAGGAGTTCCCACATATGCTGAGCACTTGTTGGCTGCTTTTCATTCACTCTGCGGTCAGACTCATCCCAAACCATCTCAATTGGGTTGAGGTCAGGAGATTGTGGAGGCCAGGTCATCTGATGCAGCACTCCATCACTCTCATTCTTGGTCAAATAGCCCTTGCACAGCCTAGATATGTGTTTGGTCATTGTCCTGTTGAAAAACCAGATGGGATGGCGTATCGCTGCAGAATGCTGTGGTAGCCATGTTGGTTAAGTGTGCCTTGAATTCTAAATAAATCACATACAGTGTCACCAGCAAAGCAGCCCCACACCATAACACCTCCTCCTCCATGCTTTACATGCAGAGATCATCCCTTCACACACACCGCGTCTTACAAAGACACAGCGGTTGGAGCAAAACATCTCAAATTTGGACTCCAGATTATTGGTGTCCCTTAGTAGTGGTTTCTTTGCAGCAATTCGACCATGAAGGCCTGATTCACACAGTCTCCTCTGAACAGTTGATGTTGAGATGTGTATGTTACTTGAACTCTGTGAAGCATTTATTTGGGCTTCAATTTCCGAGGCTGGTAACTCTAATGAACGTATCCTCTGCAGCAGAGGTAACTCAGGGTCTTCCATTCCTGTGGCAGTCCTCATGAGAGCCAGTTTCATCATAGCACTTGATGGTTTTTGCGACTGCACTTGAAGAAACTTTCAAAGGTCTTGAAATGTTCCGTATTGACTGACCTTTATGTCTTAAAGTAATGATGGACATTTCTCTTTGTTCTTGCCATAATATGGACTTGGTCTTTTACCAAATAGGGCTATCTTTGATATACCCCCCTACCTTGTCACAACACAACTATTTGGCTCAAACGCATTAATAAGGAAAGAAATTCCACAAATTAACTTTTAAGAAGGCACACCTGCTAATTGAAATGCATTCCAGGTGACTACCTCATGAAGCTGGTTGAGAGAATGTCATGAGTGTGCAAAGCTGTCATCAAGGCAAAGGGTAGCTATTGGAAGAATCTCAAATATAAAATATATTTAGATTTGTTTAACACTTTTCTGGTTACTATATTATACCATATGTGCTACGTAATAGTTTTGATGTCGTCACTATTATTCTACAATGTAAATTGTAAAAAATAAAGAAAAACTCTTGAATGAGTAGGTGTTCTAAAACTGTTAGTGGTAGTGTATGTGTATGTGTTCTAAAACTGTTAGTGGTAGTGTATGTGTAACTGATAGATGCAAACACACACGTACACTACATGCTAATGTTTTTAAATGGATGTATATTGTCTTGTCTTTGGTAATGTCTTTTTTGTTATTTGTTATTTTATTAGGATCCCCATTAGCTGTTGCAAAAGCATCAGCTACTCTTCCTGGGGTCCACACGAAACATGAAACATGACATAATACAGAACATCAACAGACAAGAACAGCTCAAGGACAGAACTACATACAGTACATTTGAGCCCAATAAGTCTGAGCCCAGTAAGACTAGCTGTTGCCATTGACGTCGGCTAATGGGGATCATAATAAAATACAAGGAGTGAATTTAAATGCAAGTCAAGAATGTGCATAAACATAATAGAATATAATAGGCAATTTGCAATTCTATTTCTTGAAAGCTCCATAAATAAAACATGTTTGGCTATTTTGAACAGTCAGTGGTCTTTCACTAGGCAATGCCATCAAAATAGGTCATAACTGGATAAACGTGAAGAAGCTTGGTGCTTATATCTGCAAGATTAAATTGTTTTTTTTGTTGGAAGGGTCAGAGGTGAGGGTCTTGAAGATGCAGGCTTTATTCTGTTTTGTCATACATTCATAACATCACAACTATTTATGGGTCAATATGTCTTCACCATGCTGCCTCTGTAGCAGCTCCTTAGCACCTCCTTGCCTTCAGTTTCATTCACATATGATTACTAAAGAACGGACACACACACGCATGCACACGCACGCACACACACACACACACACACACACACACACACACACACACACACACACACACACACACACACACATTCATGTTGTCATGTCTATACACAGAAATGCAATATTGTTAATTGTCACTCATGTTACTCATGCTTGAAAGCAGTTTTTTTTTAATCACCTGGGTGCAATTTTCACATTTTTACACTAAGCAAAACAATCTGTAACACTTTGCTATAGGTGTCCTTATGCATGCATTCATAAAGCTTTTATAACAGCTATATAACACATTATAACATTTGTCATAAGCTATCATAAGCAGTTTTAAATAGTTGAGTCACTGGATATAATGGGTGTTAAATCTTTATCCTGTTGTTATATGCACTAAAGCCAACTGTTAATAGCAACTGCTGTTATACAGTCTGCATGACAACTGATGTCATATGTTATTAGGTGCTACATAAGTCTACATAACAGATGTTATGTAATTTACCAACCTCTGTGTCACCTTATTACATGGAATGGAATGATGGGCATCATAACCATGTCATATGCCCTTATAGAGTGTGCACAGACACCTTAAGTAAAGTGACATAAATTTGAGGTGTTATAAAACAGTTATGAATGTGCTTATACCACAGGATGAGTTGAGAGTATCACAAAACTGTACCATTCAAAGGAACTCCAAGAATTATGGGCAAATTGGAACGCAGATGTACTTACAATGTTTTTTTTATTTAAAAAAGGACAAATAATACCGACAACTTGCCAAAAATAACACAAAAATGTTGAAACGAAACGGAAGCAAATAGAATTGTACAAAAAAATCAACGTTGCCGGGGCACAACAGGATTTGTGACAGCTGTGAAAAAAGGTAAGATGTGCAGGCTACAATAACAATGACAGTTTATTTAAAAAAGGGTAGGTATAACAGACTAGATACGCCTGCTACGTTAGGTTACTGACTAGGTAACTAGGAACAGTGTCTGAGAGCCCTGCTCTACACAGTCCAAACAATGTTTGGTGTTTTGTTAGATAGTATTGCCACTAGCTAGCCATTCACACCCGTAGTGGCACGACATGAGCACGAGCTGCCCCACTGTGCCCCCAACTATACATAGCTAGGATGCCGGATTCTACAGAGCGTGGCTAGCTACTATCCAAAATAAACAACAACAAAATCTAACGTTAGTGGTAGAAGATGCTGCGCAGAAAGCCCATCCGTCTGGAGCTGAAGTTGGATGACACGGAGGAGTTTGAGAGTGTCAAGAAAGAGCTTGAGAGTCGGAAGAAACAGCGAGATGAGGTGGATGTTGTTGGCGTGGCGATGTCGAGTGACATGGTGGGAGCCGGTAGTGGAACAGGGGATGGGAAGACACGGGAACAGATGATCAATGAGAGAATAGGCTACAAGCCCCATCCTAAACCCAACACCTTGCCATCACTCTTGGGAAACCTGCAATGTTGGGTTCCTAATGGACACATTACAGACAGCTAAAATGGTTGGCACCTCCTGCATTGGTGTGTGGTTGGCACCGTGACTGTGCTCTTGACATGGTCAGGGGTATTTGTTTACCTGAGAAGTATATCTCTACAAAGAAATGTGTACTTTGAGGATCATATTGCATTCATAAGTCTAAAGTAATGTTGCTGCATTTACCTGAAAAGTTATGACTTGCGATGCAAAGTGTGGCCTTTTGTACAATGTAATGTTTGATGGCAGGGGTCGTGTACAATGGTTTCCCTCCTTTATTACAAACATCCAGACTTGGTAGCATCTGTGGAAAGATGGATTAACTGAATGGACTTTAACTAAATCAGTCATTACTTACAATGGTATGATTGTACTTTTATTTGCCTTCAAGGCCACATTATGTCAAGGACAGGAGACTGCAACAGAATCAAACAAATACTGTTCTTGAATGATAAAAAAAAACAAAAAAACAATGCATAGCTAGCAAGCAAGAGATAGTGGTGCTAGCTAACTTAGATAATTGTCGCCCAACTTCGGACACCCCCAAACTTCGGATGCCCTCTAGCGATTGGAGGGCTAAATCACCTCGAGCTCCAAATTGAATGTGTTTGGAAAATAACAATAATGTATATCTGCAGACTGTGGTTACTACATGCCGCACCCACTAGATGCTGCGCCCACTATGCACCACTTACTACATGCCGCGCCCACAGCCATTGAGGCAGCTAGCGCTGTCTCTGGCCAACACTCCAGCACAGTAGGTGGCGGTAATGCACCAACGGTGGATGCCAACCGCTGAAAAACCCCACCACGAAGAAGGAGGCTGCTAGTTAGCTAGGGGACAAGGTACACAGTGTCCTTCGCCCTCACCTGAAAGCACCTGGCTGTGAATGATTACCACTGCTACACCTGACTATCAGCGGAGCCTTTTCTGGCAGCGAAACAGTTAATTCAGCCTCATTTACTGCCTTTCAAAAAAACATAGCTGATATGGCTGACTTGCTTAAACAAATTTTGTTTTTACTGACAATTGAGATGTACACACTATGGCATACGGTGATGACGAGCGGATAAAAGACCATCCTTAATTTCGATTAAGACATTATTGAGCGAACTAAGATGATGTAGTCAATATAACTATTTGTTCAGCACTTTTGAAATGTACAGCACCAGAATTCAGAACAAGGGCCGTTCTTACAGTATTCTCCCTGTACACAAAGTCAGAACTGCAGGATAAATAAAGGGGGCATATAAGCAGCTCTTACAATATTTGATGATTACATTTCTTTAAAACAGGCTATAGGCTACATGTGCACCAGCAAGTCAGAATCAGGTGGAAAGGGGCCAAATTATTAGGGTGAGGCACATTGGTTACTAACAACTTACTAGACAACATACACTTGATATGTATTTATTAGCTACAGTATACATATCACCATAGCATATTACATAATTTTTGCAGAAGCACACAAGACATTTTTGGACTCACCTTGTTGTGCTGTGCTCACTTGAACAGGAAGTTGGCGCGGCGATCCTTGTCATCCAACTTTGTCATCAAAGTCTGCCATTCTTTGGATTTATGGTGCTTTCAAGACAACTGGGAACTCTCAGGTTGAATCATGACGCAAGTGATCTTATGGTCGGAGCTCTAGAAAGAGCCCCGAGTTCCCGACTTGGAATTCAGAGTTGGATGACTGTTCAAAACGTATTTTCCCAGTCGGAGCTAGTTTTTTCCCGGGTTCCCAGTTGTCTTGAACTCACTGATGTCTGAGATTTCCCAGTTCCAAGTTTCCAGTTGTTTTGAACCTGGCAGAAGTCATGCTGGTTTGACAGCATGGCCAATGTATTAAACCTTTTCTGGCCCATGTTGTTGAATGTTTATCCTTTTAAGCATGGAAAAGAGACCCTTAAACCCAGACTTGGACCACATACCTACTCCACTGAATTGCAGTTAGCTACTGATTCATTCCAAACTACTCATTGTTGAATTTGCAATTTCCAACTTCTGTAATTTTTATGTCCAATGGCCAATGAGCACTCGGGCTCCCAAGTGGCACAATGGTCTAAGGCACTACCCTTGGGGCGGCAGTAGCCTAGTGGTTAGAGCGTTGGACTAGTAACCGAAAGTTTGCAAGTTCAAATCCCTGAGCTGACAAGGTACAAATCTATCGTTCTGCCCCTGAACAAGGCCGTTAACCCACTGTTCCTAGGCCGTCATTGAAAATAAGAATTTGGTCTTAACTGACTTGCCTAGTTAAATAAAAGTTAAATAAACTGGTTAGAATCCAGAGTGTGTCACATCCAGCCGTGATTAGGAGTCCCATAGGGCGGCACACAATTGGCCCAGCATCATCTGGGTTTGGCTGGGGTAGGCCATCATTGTAAATGAGAATTTGTTCGGAACTGACTTGCCTAGATAAATAAAGGTTAAATTAAACAAAAAATTATGTAGCATGTAATAACACACAACATAAGTTGTCAAGCAGACTGTGTTATAGCAGTTATTAATAACAGTTGGCATTATAACATATGGGCAGAGTGTGGGGTGCATGGGGACAGTCAGATGGGCTGAAGCCATGAGCTGGAGGTGATCGATATCGCTTATGTGAGGGGGAGAGCTAGACTATGCGGCGCCAGCCAGGCATAAACAACAACACACACGCTGGAAATTAGTCCCACTGCGCCCACATCTGGTGGATTCTATAACACTAGAGACTGCTTGTTCCCTCGACTGCTGCTATCAGCCAATCGTCCAGATAGGTCAACACCCTAAACCCCTGAGCCACCACCACCACCAAAAACTATCGCCTCGTAATGGACCTCAGAAACTTCCTGACTGAGGTACACATCCTTTAGTTCAATGGTGGTGAACCAATCGCCGGGATGCACGGACTGCAACTGACGCTGGTTTGTGAGCATTTTGAACGGGCGAACTCTGAGATGCTTGCTGAAGACACAAGTCTAGAACGGGCGTAAAATTCCGACCCCTTTCCGGAAACAGGAAATACCATCTGTACCAGCCGCCCTGTATCCAACATAGAAACCACTCGGATTGCCCATGTCTGGAGATGGGAGGATATTCCCTCCCTCAGAATGGGCATGAGGCCTCGTGAACAGTCAATGTGATGATGCTGCAGGAGCGTGGGGGACACGCAACACATTTTAGCAAGTACCAGAGGAAGAGGCAAATCGAGACGGATAACTGGGCTCAAAATCTGTCTTCTCCAGCAGGTGGCGTTTTTAATTCATTTTTTTCGCTCACCAAGCGAGGAGTTTTTGTTTGTAGTGTGGGTCAATGAGGGAGTGCTGAACTGTAACAAAAAATTGAATGGCTAATTTGCGCCATGTGGATTATTTGATCGATTAGAAGTTTGGTAATGATTATATTGTCACGAGTGAAATGATATAAGTATGATATAACCATTTCTCCAAGATGGTGTAGCAGTAAGACGTTTGCTTGTTCCGTGTAAATATTCCGTTTTTTTGTATACATTTCAATATATTTCAATCTCTTTTTTTCCATTTTCAAATTAAATATGCCTTCCTGCAACCCGCCTCACCCAAAGTGGTACGGATCTGCTATTTTTTTTTACCTTATAACTGGAACTTCCATCAGAAGCTAGCCATCAGCAGCTAGCAAGCTAATCAGGTACTAGCTATTTAGTCATTGTTAGCCACTGCTAGCTGTCTTTACCTTTAGGTCAGACACTAGCCGCTTTAGCCCGGATAATACCTGCCAGTCTGCACAGTGCTATATCAGCCCTGAGCATATCGGACTGCTTTTTTCCCACTACATCACCAGATTCCTGCTGCAAGCCCCAGACCATTACACAGGATTCATCGCAGCTAGCTAGCTGCTACCGAGTGACTATTATGGCTAACGCCTTGTCCAGAAGCAAGCACCAGTTAGCCTCGAGCTAGCCTCGAGCTAGGCCCATCTCCCGGCTAGCAAACGAAGTACACCAACTACAATACCTCTCTTGCCAATTGGCTTGGACCCTTTGTGAACACGGAGCCCCGCCGATCCATCACAACTGGTCTGCTGGTTTGCTGACGTAATTCGGCCGATGTGCTCTCAACCGGCCTCTGCGTTGTGGATGTCGGTGAAGACCCTTCTGCTAGCCCCGGCCCGCTAGCTTCCTGAACGCAGTGTCTCCCGCACGCGTAGTAACGACGACCAAACTGCTCCCTGTTTCATCTATTACTGCTCATTGGACCCTATGATCACTCGGCTACACAGCTGATGCCTGCTGGAGTGTTCATTAACACGGTACTTAATTTTGTTTATCTGTCGGCCCCAGCCTCGAACTCAGGCCCTGTGTGTAGCTAACTGACCCTCTCTGCCCATTCATCGCCATTTACCATTTGTTGTTGTCTTAGCTGTTTACCGTTGTTGTCTTAGCTCTCCCAATCAACACCTGTGATTGCTTTATGCCTCTCTCTAATTTCAATATGCCTTGTATACTGTTGTTTAGGGTAGCTCTCATTGTTTTATTTTACTGCGGAGCCTCTAGTCCAGCTCAACATGCCTCAGATAGCTCCTTTGCACCACCCCCCACACATGCGGAGACCGCACCTAGCTTAACTGGCACCTCCAGAGATATAACCGCTCTCATCGTCACTCAATGCCTAGGTTTATCTCCACAGTACTAATACCCTACCATACCCTTGTCTGTACCACCTACCACTCCCAGAAATCTGCTCCTTTTTTCTCTGTTCCCAACGCACTAGAAGACCCGTTCTTTTAGCCTTTAGCCGTACCCTCATCCTACTCCTCCTCTGTTCCTCTGGTGATGTAGAAGTTAACCCAGGTCCTGTGTGTCCCCAGGCGCTCCCATTTGTTGACTTCTGTAACCGTAAAAGCCTTGGGTTCATGCGTGTTAACATCAGAAGCCTCCTCCCTAAGTTTGCTGTATTCACAGCTTTAGCACACTCTGCCAACCATGATGTCCTTGCCGTGTCTGAATTCTGGCTTAGGAAGGCCACCAAAAATTCAGAAATTTCAATTACAATTACAACATTTTCGTTAAGATAGAACTGCTAAAGGGGGCGGAGTTGCAATCTACTGCAGAGAAAGCCTGCAGAGTTCTGTCATACTATCCAGGTCTATGCCCAAACAGTTTGAGCTTCTACTTTTAAAAATCCATCTCTCCAGAAATAAGTCCCTCACTGTTGCCGCTTGCTATAGACACCCCTCAGCTCTCAGCCTTGCCCTGGACACTATATGTGATTGCCCCCATCTATCGTCAGAGTTCGTACTGTTAGGTGACCTAAACTGGAATATGCTTAACACCCGGGTTGTCCTACAATCTAAACTAGATGCCCTCAATCTCACACAAATTACCAAGGAACCTACCAGGTACAACCCCAAATCCGTAAACATGGGCACCCTCATAGATATTCCTGACCAACTTGCCCTCTAAATACACCTCTGCTGTTTTAAACCAGGATCTCATCGATCACCTCCTCATTGCCTGCATCCGTTATGGGTCCGCGGTCAAACGACCACTTGTCATCACTGTCAAACGCCCCCTAAAATACTTCTACCAGCAGGCCTTTCTAATCAACCTGGGCCGGGTATCCTGGGAGGATATTGACCTCATCCCGTCAGTAGAGGATGCCTGGTTGTTCTTTAAAAGTGCTTTCCTCACCATCTTAAATAAGCATGCCCCTTTCAAGAAATGTAGAGCTAAAAACAGATATAGCCCTTGGTTCACTCCAGACTTGACTGCCCTTGACCAGCACAAAAACATCCTGTGGTGTACTGCACTAGCTTCGAATAGTCCCCGCCATATACAACTTTTCAGGGAAGTCAGGAACCAATATACACAGTCAGTCAGGAAAGTAAAAGCTAGCTTTTTCAAACAGAAATGTTCATCCTGCAGCAATAATTCCCACAGTTTTGGGACTGTAAAGTCCATGGAGAATAAGAGCACCTCCTCCCAGCTGCCCACTGCACTGAGGCTAGGAAACACTGTCACCACCAATAAATCCACGATAATCGAGAACAACTGGCCATGCTTTCCACTTGGCTACCCCAGCCCCGGCCAACAGCTCTGCAAACCCCGCAGCAACTGGCCCAAGCCCCCACCCCACTTCTCCTTCACCCAAATCCAGACAGCTGATGTTCTGATAGAGCTGCAAAATCTGGATCCCTACAAATCAGCTGGACTAGACAATCTGGACCCTCTCTTCCTAAAAATATCTGCCATTGTTGCAATCCCTATCTCTAATCTGTGCAATCCCTATCTCTGTTTCTTATTGTCTGAGATCCCTAAAGATTGGAAAGCGGCCGCGGTCATCCCACTCTTCAAAGAGGGAGACGCTCTAGACCCAAACTGTTACAGTCCTATATCCTGCCCTGCCCTGCCCTGCCCATCCTTTCTAAAGTCTTCGAAAGCCAAGTGAACAAACAGATCACCCACCATATTGAATCCCACCATACCTTCTCCGCTATGCAATCCGGTTTCCGAGCTGGTCAAGGGTGTACCTTAGCCACGCTGCAGCCATCTTCATCGACCTGGCCAAGGCTTTCGACTCTTTCAATCACAGTATTCTTATCAGCAGACTCAACAGCCTTGGTTTCTCAAATGACTGCCTCGTCTGGTTCACTAACTACTTCTCAGATAGAGTTCAGTGTGTCAAATCGGAGGGCCTGTTGTCCGAACATCTGGCAGTCTCTATGTGAACAACTACAAATACCCAGGTGTCTGGCTAGACTGCAAACTCTCCTTCCAGACTCACATCTTCAATCCAAAATTAAATCTAGAATTGGATTCCTATTTCTCAAAAAAAACTCCATCAATCCCGCTGCCAAACATACCCTTGTAAAACTGACTATCCTGCTGATCTTTGACTTTGGCGATGTAATTTACAAAATAGCCTCCAACACTATTTAGCAAATTGGATGCAGTTTATCACAGTGCCATCCGTTTTGTCACCAAAGCCACATATACTACCCACCACTGCGACCTGTATGCTCTCATTGGCTGGTTCTCGCTACATATTCGTTGCCAAACCCACTGGCTCCAGGTCTTCTATAAGTCTTTACTAGGTAAAGTTCCGCCTTACCTCAGCTCACTGGTCACCTTAACAACACCCACCCGTAGCAATGCAGTTTGCACTGTGATGCACTGTCTTAGGCTGCTGCGCCACTCGGGAGGCCACATCCAAAGTTTTTAATGGTTATCAATTGCCTTGCACAAAGTATAAAAATAGTAAAATACTACTTAAACAGGACTCTTAAAGAATTTAATTTAAATGTAAATGTTATTTTTTGATCACAAAAACATTGAGAAAATATGGAAAAATAAATAAATAATGAAATGTTAATTATTTAAAGAGGGCCTGATATATGCCAGAGAGTAGCCTCAAGTTATACATTTGGGCCAGATACCTCACACTGGAATTGTCCCGAGCTCAATCCCTGCATCCTAGCCATACGTAATACTGCCGAAGGTGGCCCAGACTCAGACCACATGAAGTCTGCCGAGTCTGACTCTCAGCCGAGTTCCCCGACTGTCAGATCCACTGTGCTAGCTGGGACTTTTCATGTGGGAGACGCAACCCTTTTGACACCCGTGAACACTGTGGAACTTTGGGTTGACACAATTGTGTTTATGTGCCAAAGTTCAGCGACGTACCTCGATTGGCAGTTCCCCTTGGGGGTACTTCTGTCACAACAGGCTCGTTTTACACAAGTGTGTGTGTGTGTGTGTGGGGGGGGGGGGGGGGGGGTCCCCTTGTGGACAGAGAGCAAATCGGCCAACTTATTACTCACCCTTGGAAGATGGCTTAGTTTGGAAAAGCTTCCAAACTAAGTTGTGCGTCCGTGAGACGGTATAGCCTGGGTGAACCCCAGCCCCTCATGGACACAGAGGCCTCTGGCAAAGGCTGACATAGCACCCCTTTTGGCCGTAACCACTGATGTCCCAGTAATGTTTTTGTGGAGTGGCTCACCGGTCACTCGGCCCTCGCTCCAGGTGTTAACCGAGCCAAGTACCCGGAGGCTTCTTCCTTATTGGAGGTGCCCGCAAGCCCCACTTCCTCCACCTTCTGGAATTGGCAATAGGAATGTGGTTACCATAATGCCGAGGGAAAGCTAGTAAGCTTCATTAGACGGAAATTATGCATGCTAGAATAACCAAGCAACTCAACGCTAGCTAGCCATGTACAGTATACTAAACATAAGAGCTACCCAAGCAATTCCACCATTAGGATTCTGGAATAGCTAGCAGTAGCTAGCTTGCAGCGCTTGTTAGCTAGCCTGATTTCGAAAGTCCACGTAGGATCGGATCACCGAGGAGGGACTCGAACTCTTCTGGGAAGAGAGGAAATTGGTGCTTAACCAAGGCAGACACAGGCTGCGGGGAATACCCACAGAACCTGGTTCCCCTTTCTCTTTGAGTACAGAACCTGGTTCCCCTTTCTCTTTGAGTAATCTCCCGTAACCGACGACAGAGCACACAGGAGTTGGGGTGACATTCGACCCAAACCAACGACCAAATCCAGCTTCGTGTCCTGCAACTCAGACCCAGCCGTGGAATGGGTGATTGATTCGGTGCAGTGAACAAGTGACTTTGTGAATTTGTTTGTTGTACTCCGTCAATTGAAAATGGAATTAGAGTTTTGAAACATTTGCCATTTTGATGATCTGTTTTGAGTTTTGGGTACTGTAACACTTTACTGTAGGTGTCCTTATGCATGCATTTATAAAGCCTTTATAACGGCTACATAACACATAGCAAATAGTTTTAAATAGTTATGACTCACGGCATGAGATTATAATGGATGTTAAGAATTACTGTTCATCCTGCCCTTACCAAAACGTCTGACAGGAATCCTGCAGGAATTCAACCTTTTTTGAAGAAATAGTGTAGGTGTCCTGCAGGTGTATTATTGACAAAATCCTGCAAGAGTATGATTTTTCCTGCAGAAATTTTGAAAATCCTGCACAAACATGACAATTCCTGCAGGAATCCTGCAAGACCTAAATATGCAGGATTTTGATATTCCTGCAGGACATAACAATTTCTGTGGAACCAGGAAATTCCTACAGGACTAGGTAAATCCCAGCATGAATCCTGCAGAACCGAATCATGCAGGATTTTGAAATTCCTGCAGGATATGGCAATTCCTGTAGGACCAGTTTCAGGATGAATCGTCCAGGGTTTTGATATTCCTAGGGCCATATCAGATAGTCAAACTGCTAGAGGAGATAAAGTGTGTGGGAGGGGGTGCACATTATTTTGTATATAGCTAACTAGTTTTTGATTCCAAAAAATCTTTTAAACTCTTGTTCACAATTTACAATAAGAATACAAATGGTAATGTGACATCTTGGTCACCATAGCAACAGTTGAGGAAATGGCTGCCAGGCAGTTTAGCTAGCTAGATCATTACACATTTTTTTTTACAGGTAAGAAGTCAGAAAAACATACATAACATTACAACAAATGTTTATATGAACATGATAAGGGGTAGCATAGTAATTGTTTTATGTGTTGTGTTTTCAGAATATTAGTTATGAGTACGTTAGCTAGCTTAGCTAGCATGTTCTCTACCACTGTACTGGCTGCTAGCTAACTAGCTTTGAAATAAACTTTTGCTTCCATGGAAGTGACAAATAAGGTTTAATATCCCTCTTGCTCTGTTTCTTTGGCACTGTTGTCACAAGTTAGGCTATACTTTTGAAGTGTTTTCAAACAGATGGTGATAGATTATATTTTTTTAATGACTAGGCTATTTAAAAAAATTATATCACTTCACATGTATTTTCTCTGAAGAAACATAAAATAACATTAGAGTGAAATAATAAAACCACTACACATGAATTAAGTTTCAAAATGTAGGTCAGGGGTTACAAATGTTCAAACCTATGATAGAGTTCTAAGAATGTTTTTTTGTTATTGATTAATTCTAGAGATTTGATAAATATTGGATTTCAAGTCAAATGTATTGCATTTGGGGACAGATTTCAAATATTTGTTTTTGTGTATAAAATTTATCAGAGAATTGTAACGGTCTTCTAGGTGTGAAGGAGAGTCGGACCAAAATGCGGCGTGTAGATTGCGATCCATGTTTATTGTGACTATAGCAACATGAATCCAAATACAAACAGTGCAAAATAATAAACGTAATGAAAACCGAAACAGCCTAAACTGGTGCAAACTAACACTAAGGACAATCACCCACCAACACACAGTGAAACCCAGGCTACCTAAATATGGTTCCCAATCAGAGACAATGACTAACACCTGCCTCTGATTGAGAACCATATCAGGCCGGACATAGAAATAGACAAACAAGACATCCAACATAGAATGCCCACCCAGTTCACGTCCTGACCAACACTAAAACAAGGAAAACACACACGAACGATGGTCAGAACGTGACAGTACCCCCCCTCCAAGGTGCGGACTCCGGACGCACAACTTAAACCTATGGGGGAGGGTGTGGGTGGGCATCTGTCCGCGGTGGCGGCTCTGGCGCTGGACGTGGACCCCACTCCATAACAGTTTTAGTCCACCTCCTTAGCGTCCCTAGATAGGTGACCCTTCTTAATGACAGCTCGGGACAGAGGGTCAGCTCGAGACAGAGGGGCAGCTCGGGACAGAAGTAGCTCGGGACTGATGGGTAGCACAGCACTGAGAGGAAGCTCAGGCAGGTAGTTAGATCCGGCAGATCCTGGCCGGCTGGCGGTTCTGGCAGATCCTGGCCGACTGGCAGATCTGGAAGAGTCTGGCCGACTGGCAGATCTGGAAGAGTCTGGCCGACTGGCAGATCTGGAAGAGTCTGGCCGACTGGCAGATCTGGAAGAGTCTGGTCGACTGGCAGATCTGGAAGAGTCTGGTCGACTGGCAGATCTGGAAGAGTCTGGTCGACTGGCAGATCTGGAAGAGTCTGGTCGACTGGCAGATCTGGAAGAGTCTGGTCGACTGGCAGATCTGGAAGAGTCTGGTCGACTGGCAGATCTGGAAGAGTCTGGTCGACTGGCAGATCTGGAAGAGTCTGGTCGACTGGCAGATCTGGCTGCTCCATGCTGACTGGCGGCCCTGGCTGCTCCATGCTGACTGGCGGCCCTGGCTGCTCCATGCTGACTGGCGGCCCTGGCTGCTCCATGCTGACTGGCGGCCCTGGCTGCTCCATGCTGACTGGCGGCCCTGGCTGCTCCATGCTAACTGGCAGCTCTGGCGGCTCCTTGCAGACTAGCAGCTCTGGCGGCTCCTTGCAGACTAGCAGCTTTGGCGGCATCCTGCAGACAGGCAGCTCTGGCGGCATCCTGCAGACTGGTAGCTCCTTGCAGACTGGCAGCTCTGGCGGCCCCTGGTTGACTGGCGGCGCTGGCGCTGGGCTGACTGACGGCACTGGCGGCCCCTGGCTGACTGGCGGCACTGGCGGCCCCTGGCTGACTGGCGGCACTGGCGGCCCCTGGCTGACTGGCGGCACTGGCGGCCCCTGGCTGACTGGCGGCCCCTGGCTGACTGGCGGCCCCTGGCTGACTGGCGGCCCCTGGCTGACTGGCGGCCCCTGGCTGACTGGCGGCACTGGCGGCCCCTGGCAGACGGGCGGCACTGGCGGCTCCTGGCAGACGGGCGGCGCTGGGCAGACGGGCGGCGCTGGCGGCGCTGGGCAGACGGGCGGCACTGGCGGCGCTGGGCAGACGGGCGGCACTGGCGGCGCTGGGCAGACGGGCGGCACTGGCGGCGCTGGGCAGACGGGCGGCGCTGGCGGCGCTGGGCAGACGGGCGGCGCTGGCGGCGCTGGGCAGACGGGCGGCACTGGCGGCTCCTGGCAGACGGGCGGCGCTGGGCAGACGGGCGGCGCTGGCGGCGCTGGGCAGACGGGCGGCACTGGCGGCGCTGGGCAGACGGGCGGCACTGGCGGCGCTGGGCAGACGGGCGGCACTGGCGGCGCTGGGCAGACGGGCGGCGCTGGCGGCGCTGGGCAGACGGGCGGCGCTGGCGGCGCTGGGCAGACGGGCGGCGCTGGCGGCGCTGGGCAGACGGGCGGCGCTGGCGGCTCCTGGCAGACGGGCGGCGCTGGGCAGACGGGCGGCGCTGGCGGCGCTGGGCAGACGGGCGGCACTGGCGGCGCTGGGCAGACGGGCGGCACTGGCGGCGCTGGGCAGACGGGCGGCACTGGCGGCGCTGGGCAGACGGGCGGCGCTGGCGGCGCTGGGCAGACGGGCGGCGCTGGCGGCGCTGGGCAGACGGGCGGCGCTGGCGGCGCTGGGCAGACGGGCGGCGCTGGCGGCGCTGGGCAGACGGGCGGCACTGGCGGCGTTGGGCAGACGGGAAGCTCCGATGGCGCCGGGCAGACGGGAAGCTCCGATGGCGCCGGGCAGACGGGAAGCTCCGGCAGAGGCTCCGGGCAGACGGGAAGCTCCGGCAGAGGCGCCGGACAGGCGGGAGGCTCCGGCAGAGGCGCCGGACAGGCGGGAGGCTCCGGCAGAGGCGCCGGACAGGCGGGAGGCTCCGGCAGAGGCGCCGGACAGGCGGGAGGCTCCGGCAGAGGCGCCGGACAGGCGGGAGGCTCCGGCAGAGGCGCCGGACAGGCGGGAGGCTCCGGCAGAGGCGCCGGACAGGCGGGAGGCTCCGGCAGAGGCGCCGGACAGGCGGGAGGCTCCGGCAGAGGCGCCGGACAGGCGGGAGGCTCCGGCAGAGGCGCCGGACAGGCGGGAGGCTCCGGCAGAGGCGCCGGACAGGCGGGAGGCTCCGGCAGAGGCGCCGGACAGGCGGGAGGCTCCGGCAGAGGCGCCGGACAGGCGGGAGGCTCCGGCAGAGGCGCCGGACAGGCGGGAGGCTCCGGCAGAGGCGCCGGACAGGCGGGAGGCTCCGGCAGAGGCGCCGGACAGGCGGGAGGCTCCGGCAGAGGCGCCGGACAGGCGGGAGGCTCCGGCAGAGGCGCCGGACAGGCGGGAGGCTCCGGCAGAGGCGCCGGACAGACGGGAGGCTCCGGCAGCGCTGGAGAGGAGGAAGGCTCTGGTAGCGCCGGAGAGGCGGGAGACTCCGGCAGCGCTGGAGAGGAGGAAGGCTCTGGACGGATGGGCCGGAGAGACAGCCTGGTACGGGGAGCTGCCACCGGAGGGCTGGGGTGTGGAGGTGGTGACGGATAGACCGGGCCGTGCAGGCGCACTGGAGCTCTTGAGCACCGAGCCTGCCCAACCTTACCCGGTTGAATGGTCCCGGTCGCCCTGCCAGTGCGGCGAGGTGGAATAGCCCGCACTGGGCTATGCAGGCGAACCGGGGACACCGTGCGCAAGGCTGGTGCCATGTAAGCCGGCCCAAGGAGACGCACTGGAGACCAGATGCGTAGAGCCGGCTTCATGGCACTTGGCTCGATGCCCACTCTAGCCCGGCCGATACGCGGAGCTGGAATGTACCGCACCGGGCTGTGCACCCGCACTGGGGACACCGTGCGCTCCACAGCATAACACGGTGCCTGCCCGGTCTCTCTAGCCCACCGGTAACCACAGGAAGTTGGCTCAGGTCTCCTACCTGGCGTAGCCATACTCCCTGTTAGCCCCCCCCCAAGAAATTTTTGGGGCTGACTCCCGGGCTTCCATCCACGACGCCGCGCTGCCTCCTCATACCAGCGCCTCTCCGCTTTCGCCGCCTCCCGTTCTTCCTTGGGGCGGCGATACTCTCCTGGCTGAGCCCAAGGTCCTTTACCGTCTAATTCGTCCTCCCATGTCCATACCTCCTCGCGCTGCTCCTGCTGCTGCTTTTTCCTTTGCCCATTACCACACCGCTTGGTCCTGTTGTGGTGGGTGATTCTGTAACGGTCTTCTAGGTGTGAAGGAGAGTCGGACCAAAATGCGGCGTGTAGATTGCGATCCATGTTTATTGTGACTATAGCAACATGAATCCAAATACAAACAGTGCAAAATAATAAACGTAATGAAAACCGAAACAGCCTAAACTGGTGCAAACTAACACTAAGGACAATCACCCACCAACACACAGTGAAACCCAGGCTACCTAAATATGGTTCCCAATCAGAGACAATGACTAACACCTGCCTCTGATTGAGAACCATATCAGGCCGGACATAGAAATAGACAAACAAGACATCCAACATAGAATGCCCACCCAGTTCACGTCCTGACCAACACTAAAACAAGGAAAACACACACGAACGATGGTCAGAACGTGACAAGAATTAAGAAATGAATGACTAATTCAGTAGTTTTGTTTTCATTTGAGTAATAACATATTACATCTTTCATTGTAAATACATGGGTCTTATTAATAAAATAGAAAATGTAGATACTTAACTCGCTCCAAAATAACTTCACAGAGTCACACTCACAAAAAAATGTGTATAATAGTTTCCCCTTCTTTATCACAGAAAATGCATATCAATCAATCAATCAAATGTATTCATAAAGCCCTTTTTACATCAGCCGATGTCACAAAGTGCTGTACAGAAACCCAGCCTAAAACCCCAAACAGCGAGCAATGCAGATGTAGAAGTACGGTGGCTAGGAAAAACTCCCTAGGAAGGCCGGAAGCTAGGAAGAAACCTAGAGAGGAACCAGGATGTGAGGGGTGGCCAGTCCTCTTCTGGCTGTGCAGGGTGGAGATTATAACAGAACATGGCCAAGATGTTCAAAAGTTCATAGATGACCAGCAGAATCAGATAATAACAATCACAGTGGTTGTAGAGGGTGCAACAAGTCAGCACTTCAGGAGTAAATGTCAGTTGCTTTTTCATAGCCGATCATTCCGAGTTAGAGACATTAGGTGCGGTAGAGAGAGAATCCAAAACAGCAGGTCCAGGACAATGTCCTCTAAGTCCATAAATTTAGACAACAAGTTATTGCAAGGGTATATTTTGTGCAAGATTTAAAAGTGAATTTATTTGACTTTATTTGATATACAAAATTTGCGAGGGAGCAACCAAACTTTCTTCCATTCAATTTCAGTAATGTATGCATTCCAGCAGAATTTCCCTCTAGGAGAGATCTTGTTCTTGGAGTTAAAGAGTTATCTTAAGAATGTATTATTACATTTCTTATCCAGCAGGGGAAAACCTTCTAACATAAGTTGTGCATCTATATTGACATGTTGTCCAAAACACAAATGAGCTTTAATTAATTGATTAAGTCCTGAAGGTATTGCTTTGCATATAGAATGACATTCTTTATAATGTATTGGGAAGTTATATGTTTGTAAGAACTTTCTATAAGAGAGTATATTTCCTTCTTTATCAAATAAATCAAGCACAAATATCATATTTTTAATCAAACTACTCAGGGAAGAACAAATACTTGTTTTTAACAACAATGTATGTGTGCCTTGTGTGGAGAGAAGTTGTGGACATAACATAGTTTCCAGGCTAAAAAGGCTTGTTCATGAAATTTTGACAGTTTGATGGGTAATTTTGCTGGAGAATAGTTGCACTTCCACAAAAATTGAAGATCACACAATTTCATAAAAATATGACAGGGAATTAAGTATCGTATAGATTCAGAGCTAAGCATACATATTTTGTATCCAGTTTACTTTAAAGGCATTGGTGATATCAATGACATCTAGTACTTCAAGCTCACCATCAGCTCTTTGGTTTGATATTACAGACTTCTTAAGTTTGTGATGTTTATTTTTCCATATAAAGTCAAGGAAAGTTTTGTTGATATCCTTGCTGGTTTGATCAGCTACATATGGGGATAGAGCAGTGTAGACAAAATGTGACTTGTGCTTTGGACAATAAAACCCTTCCAATAATAGAGAGGTCACACTGGAGCCAGTTATTAAAGCTGGATTTTGTTTTCTTTAATCACTGAGAGAAATTGAGATGTTGACGGACAATATGTTTTTTTTTGCCATGTGCACCCCTAGATATTTCACATGATCTTTCACTGGAATATTCTCAACAGATTGGTAATTTGAGTTATATATGGACAATATTTAGCATTTATTTAAGTTAAGTTCCAGACCAGAAGCAGATTAGTGATTTGATCATATTAAGTGCAATAGCAACTTGATCATGGTCTTTTAGAAACAGAGCTATATCGTCTCATAATTGAGATATTTTTTTTAATGTATTTTCTACACATTTAAATACCTTTTAATTCAAGGTTGTTTAAAATGCTAATAGATAGTATTTCTACAACTTAAAGGAAAAGGTTAGCTGAAATAGGGCAACCCTGGCGTACACTACGGTGAATGTGAAATATTTTTAGATGTGTTACGATTAATCATAATAGAACTATTAATATCTTTCTAAGAAATATTGATAACAGAGACGAAGGTAGTCCCGAAACCAAAAGTGTACAACGAATGTATTAGGAATTTGTGTTTAATTGTATCAAATGCTTTACAAAAGTCGAGGACTAAAATAATAGCCTCTAAGTCAACTGAATCAGCGTAATCAATCAAGTCTAAAACTAACCTAATGTTACAGCTGATTTAGCAACCTTCCGTGAAACCAGTTTGGGTTTCAGTAATAAGGTGGTTTAGGCCCATTTTAAATCTATTAGCATAAGCTAAAGCAGAGTCTACATCACTTTCTGAGTCAAAATGCATGCCGAGATCTACCGCTCGGATTTCATGACTTACATCATGTATGCCTATGCAACATTAACCAATTAAAAACAGTACTGTAGCAATGAGGTTTGTGCAGTAAGCTATAGGCCATTATCTCCGCATGCTGGCTTTGCTTTAATTTACCTGCCAATGCATTGTTGTTCAGGACATTTAAAAATATATATATTTCAAAATTTGAGGTAGGCTATATAATCACACCGGTAATAGATCCATTGTTGTATTACTTGTGAGGCACAGCTGAGTGAGCATACATTTAAATAATTTTAATTTTATTTTACTGGGTTGATGGTGCCTGCATCTGATGGTCAGTCTCAGTGGAGGGAGAGAGCAGCAGACTGAGGGTCCGTCTCTCAACATCCCTCCGCTCTCCCTTTCCTCCACTGACACTGACCAAAAAGGGACTTCCCAGCTGATGTCGAAACTCGTTACTCCTATGAACAGAGAAAGTGAAATTTCCCTTGATATTAAAAAAGACCCAAGCCGCTAATAATAACAACAACGCCTATAGATACACTTTCCTTTCCATTCATTACTGCTGCACTTCTTGTTGTAGCACTGAGTGAAAATAGGAAGAACGCGCATTTTATGGCTTATAAAAGTGTTGAATACAAACTGTTGACAGTGCTGAGTAAGAACTTAAACAGCAGTTCTTTGCTGTATTCGTTGAGCCTCTCTGTAGTCATGGTTTTAAACGTTTTGAAATCTCACAGTATCAATTTTTCTCGTAGCTTTCTTCTATGACTGCTCCGTTACTGCAGACTCGGTCATCTGAGCAATCTGATTGGCCAGCGGTAGCATAATGCACTTGATTTCCTCTCCAGACCTACCGGGAAGGCAGAGTTTGTACCTTCAGACACATGACATGGCAACAGTTTGCCTACCCGGCGCGCAGGGCAGCTGAATTGGCTGCACCTACCAACAACAGCCCGAGACTAATACAAAAAAATAGGAACACAAGGCTTTATCGTTGTTGTTTTTTTACATAAATGTTTGGCGATTGGCTAGAAATGCCTTGGAGATCGACAAGTCGATCGCGATCGAGCGGTTGGTGACCACTGTGCTAAAGTTATCAATGTATAATCTGTATTTAATAATGTAATATGTTTCCAATTATTTATAAAAAGGGGATCTTTATCAGGTTTTGGTATTAAGGAAATCACACATTGTTTCATGGTAGCAATCATCTCACCCTTAAATAGGCATTCTTGGAACATGATGAATACTGGTCCCTCTAAATGTTCCCAAAAGTGTAAATACAATTCCACAGAAAGCCTATCTGTTCCAGGTGATTTGCCCTTCTTCATAGATTTAATCACATCTCTAATCTCTACGATAGAAAACTCACCTTCACATATCGACTTGAACTCATCAGAAATAATTGGAACATGACCATGGACATGTTTCATAAAGATTTCTACACATTTTCATAGAAAGAATACACAAAGCTAGAGATGATCTTAGGGTCTTTACACTGGGTATTGTCATTATTTAAGGCAGAAAGAGATTTTCACTTATAGTTTCTTTTTTTAAGAGCAAAAACAATTGCTTGTGTTTTTCTCACCCTCCTCAACCCAAGAAATAAAACATATTACGAACATAAAGTAAATGTCTCAAAAGAATATAACATGTTTTAGTTCCAAAGTGAAGAACATCAAGGAGATTCACATTCAAAAGCTTGTTCAGTACACTTCACTCAACTCATTGTGGTCTAAATTGTAGACAATGAATAGTTGAACATGGTGTTTGCTGGGCAGGAATAAAACTTGCACACAGTGCAGTACCCTGGGGCAGAAATCACCCACGTCTGTATTTTAGAATGAGTGTCATATGTTACAATGAGCTGACAATTCTGCATGATAGAGAATAACATGTGTGGATCTACTTCTAACATAGTGATGTTGCACACTGCTGAATAAACTCCATACTAAACTCCTGGGATAATGTGATTTTCCTGGTGGATGGGAGGTTTACATCTGTCTGGGTGATGGGGTGGGATGTGCTTCAACCTGAGGTGAACAGAGCAGAAACATGAAGCCAAGGGAGGAGAAATTAACCTCCCTGCTCAAATTTCAGTGCTGAGACCCACAACTACCTTTGTTAATGTGCAATGGTTTTGTAAACAGTTTTGTAAACAGTTTTTCATATTCATAGGCTTGATTAAGTTTATTTGATCATTTCATTATTTAAAATATTTTCTTTGTATGCAATGGTGAAACAAGACTGGAGGGTGTCACGTATACTCCCCCCTCTGGCCTCTAGGTCACTAGACTGCTGATTATTACGCACACCTGTCACCATCGTCACGTGCACCAGCGCTTATTGACACTCACCTGGATTCCATCACCTCCTTGATTGCCTGCTCTATTTATGTCACTCCCTTTGGTTCCTTCCCCAGGTGTTATTGTTTCATGTCGGTGTGCTGTTCATGTTTGTTTACTAAATGTATTCACTCCCTGAACTTGCTTCCCGACTCTCAGCCTACATCGTTACAGAGGGGAAGTGACAAGAAGAAAGTTAGGTAAACAGACACTGCATGATTGTATTTACTAATCATGTAAAAATGCACAAATAACTTGGCATCCCTAAACAGCTGATAACCAGGATGAGATCACCTGCTAGCTAGCCATTGTGTCCGACGAGCTAACGTAGCTTGGCCTAACATTTACATTTCAAAATTCATATGAAAGTAATTTGTTGAACATTTTAACATAATTTGCTGAATAAATAAACATATTTGCATTTTACTAAGTTATTCCTTATTCCACTGGAACATTTCCTGCAAAGCAGGGACTAGGGTTGCCAACTGTCCCGTATTAGCCGGGATGTCCATTAAATTGGGCTAAATTGGTTTGTCCCATACGGGACCTCCCTTGTCCCATATATTCATCCAATCACAGTATAGCATAAACGTGCCAATTCCTGCAAAGTTATATCTGTTATTGGTCGGTCGTTTTGGCATATCAAGGAAATATGGATAAACATGCAAAAAAGACTGCAGCTACAACAAACAATGTGAAGCAAAAAAGACGTGGCTTAAGCCCGTCAGTGGTGACTCGACGAAAGCTTTCTGTACTTTATGCATCGGGAATTCTCAATTGGCCATGAAGAGAGGGAGAATGCCCTAACTCAGCATGCATCCACAGAAATGCACAAGGCCACGCTAGCTAAAGTTGCTTGCAATATCGATGCATTCTTCGTGACGTCTACTGCGGAAACTGACAAAATTGGAAAACACCTCTCCGTTTACCAGTTATTGAGCAGTGCCAACAATCGCATTCTGAAAGCTAATTGCCCAGCTCACATAGCTAGCTCATAATGCCTGCAAGCAAGCCTGCGATCAGCTGTCAGTGGATATTGAAACAATTATTTTACAGATCTACGGCCACTTATCAGTATCTGCTTTCCAAAGAGAGGGACTGCGTGCATTTTTTTGCCTTTGTTGACATTGACTGGCGTGAAATTCTGCGACATGTTTGCACACGATGGCGCTCTCTTCATCCAGCTGTGGATTGTCTCCTGCAAAGTTGGCCAGCTCTTACATCATACTTCAGGTCCCTTGGGGAGACCTGTCCTGTGACACTGAAGAGTATTTTTGAGTATGAAGAAAAAACGGAAGCTGCTGAGATTTATCTGTGCTTTTCCCACAAAGTGGGTGTGTTTTTGACCAACTCGTAAAAAAGCTGGAGGAAACAACGCTCTGCATCACAGATGTTTACGAGGAAGTCCAAAAGTTCAAAATTAAGATGCTTCAGCTGAAACAGGAGAAGAAAAAAAATCTGATACCAGACCAAGCAGCTGATGGACAAACAATTGTCAGCAGAAAGGTCCAAGCAGCAACAGGATTTGAAGTTCTATGACACTGTCATTACATTCATTGACAAGTGGTTTGATTTCTCACCTCTATGAGGAGCTCTCCTTGCTCTCCTGGAGCAGGTGGTGGTTGCCCTCAAAATGACAGAGACGGTCAGTATGGACCAATTCTATGAAGAGTTTTGTGCTAGCCGGGAGGAAATACAGAAAGTCAGACAGGATACCACAAAATCCACCAGTGAGAAGTGGATGGCAGTTTTCCAAAACCTAGGGAAAGCCAACTTGATAAACATGTTCAGGATTGTCTCATTTGTCCTCAGTGTGCCAGGCTCAAATGCCTTTGTAGAGAGGATTTTCTGTCTGATGACCATTAACACCTCTCTAGGGCATGTGGGACGCTAGTGTCCCATCTGGCCAACATCCAGTGAGATTGCAGAGCGCCAAATTCAAATACAGAAATACTCATTGTAAAAATTCAGAAAACAAAACTTATTTTACATAGGTTTAAAGATTAACTTCTTGTGAATCCAACCACGGTGTCAGATTTAAAAATGCTTTACCGCGAAAGCATACCTTACGATTATTTGAGAAAATAGCCCAGTTGACAAATTATTACAAACAGTAACCAGCCAAGCAGAAGCGTTACAAACTCAGAAAGAGAGAGAAAATTATCCCATACCTTTGATGATCTTCATATGGTTGCACTCAGAAGACATTCGTTTACTTAATAAATGTTCCTTTTGTTCGATAAAGTCTCTTTATATCCAAAAACCTCACGCGTTTTCTTCAGTAATCCACAAGCTCAAACGCAGTCAAAACAGGTAGACAAAAAATCCAAATTGTATCCGTAAAGTTCATAGAAACATGTCAAACGATGTTTATATTCAATCCTCAGGGTGTTTTTTTGCCTAAATGTTCTATAATATTTTAACCGGACAATAATGTTGTCAATATAAAATGTAAACAAGAAATGCACTCTCTCGGGATTGCGCATGAAAAAACTATGTGACACGTCAGGGTCCACTCATTCAGACTGGTCTTACTCCCTCATTTATGAGAATACAAGCCTGAAACAATTTATAAAGACTGTTGACATCTAGTGGAAGGTATAGGAACTGCAAATTGAGTCCTAAGTCAATGGATACTGTAATGGCATTGAATAGAAAACTACAAACCCCCCCCAAAAATACTTCCTGAATGGATTTGTCTCAGGTTTTCGCCTGCCAAATTAGTTCTGTTCTACTCACAGACACTATTTTAACAGGTTTGGAAACTTTAGAGTGTTTTCTATCCAAATCTACCAGTTATATGCATATCATATCTTCTGGGCCCGAGTAGCAGGCGGTTTAATTTGGGCATGCTTTTCATCCAAAATTCCGAATGCTGCCCCCTACCCTAGAGAGGTATTAAATGGTCAGAGTCAAGAAACAGATGTAGCAGAGAGCTGATCAAAAAAGAACATCAAATATCTGTGAACTGTGACTTGTCATGTAATGACTTCTCCCTGGCTATGCAAGATGAGAAAGGACTGCTTGAATCAGTCAATAGCAGCAAAAAATAAGTAGACTTGGTGAGTGACTCATGCCCCTTTTTTCCTCTTTTGCATTTGGAAAGTTTTTTTTTGTTGCTGTAAAGGTCCAAATTGTGATTTCTTTGATAATTTATTTTAAGGTTTATTCACAAGTTTACATAATGATACAGTTTTAGTAAAGCTATAAACTAAATGGAATATACAAATGTTTTGCCTTTCCAATTGAATAAGAGTATGAATATACACTGTGTATTCATTCACACAACACCATACCCATACCGCCGTGGCACCGTGCACTGGCACGTGACCTTTTGTCCCTTATATGGTAGTGAGAAAGTTGGCAACCCTACTTCAGTCTGCCATTAATTCAGCAGTTGGGGGAATATTCGTTGTGTTGCAAGGGGTTATGGGATAGCGTCCCTGGCGAAGGGAACGGAAATGTATGGTCATATGCAGGCTTTATTTTCCAGACCTCCCAAGTATGCTTATAGAACTTCCGGCAAACCTTGTACATACTTGCCATTTCGCATTCTTAGGTTTGCAATCGCAGTTGAAAAATGACAGTTGACTTTAGTACTAGCTATACGCTCTAGATAGAACAACTATGCAATGTGGAACAGAGACAATGTTTATGAAGTATCACATTATTTTCAATGAAATATATTAAGTCAATTGAATATACAAATAGTTTGATTTAAATAGGAATGGATCATTTTAACATGACTTTCTCTTTCTTTCTTTTTGCTTGAACAGTTTCACCACCACCATGTGAGTTCTCTTCTTTTCGCTTACAACTTATAATACAGAGAGCACAGAAAACACACACACACACACACACACACACACACACACACACACACACACACACACACACCTAGTATTTCACTGTAATTCTTTACCTTGTATTTCTAACAGTTTAGCAGAAGGCCACCACAGAACATTAGAGTTGCTACGTGCATAAGAAAATAGTACATTTACGAAGTCATCTGTTTCCAATTGTCTAATTTGGAGATAAATTAGTCCAGTAGTCTACTAGATAAAGGTGTGTAGGTTGTGTTTTACAATATATCATGTACACTATTTTGTTGCTGTTTTTCATGTAACACACAAGATGTTCTGCAGTTATATTCTGAACTCTGCCTCATCTCTCTCCTGTTCTTCCCAGTTAAGACAGAGCCGGTAAACAGTGAGACTGCAGGCAAAAGTAACAACACACACAGTTTAAGCCTCTCATTTCTCCCTTAAAAAACATAGCTAAACACACATGGATACTCACAATGTTGTTGGTGTACCAGCCACATTAAAACTAACTACCACCAAGTTTACCATTGCAGTCATCTGTTTCCCTTCACACTAATACACATAAGCTGTTCATGTGATGTCACCATTACTCTCACTCTTGTTACAAAATATGCTTTTACCATATTTATTCCAAATAATATTTTATGCAGTGCGGGTGAAATGGACAATCAAACACATCAGCTGTTGGCTTCATTGGATAATATAATTGCCATGCAATCTTATCTTGTGCAATCTGTCCATTCTGTTGAAAGAATGATTGTCCGACATGAAATTCTCTGAAGGATGAGAAAGGAATCCAGCAGGTTTTCCGACAGGAAAATTACCCTGGAAACCTTGTAGAATTACCTGCAGGATTTTGGGTCCCTTTTGGTGTAGGACAATTCCTGCATGTCAGACAATCATTCTTCAGGAAACAAACCTGCAGGATTTATTTGAGAAATTTCTGCAGGACTCCTGCAGGATTGTTTTCCTGAAAGACTACCTGCATGATTCCTACAGGATCCTAAAGGATTCTTGCATGAATTTTCCTATAGGAAAGTGGCCCTGAAAATCCTGTGGGATATCCTGCAGGACTTCCTATTCCTGCAGGATATATATTCTGGAGGATTCCTGTAGGATTGTTTTCCTGAAATACTACCTGCATGATTCCTAAAGGATCCTGCAGGATTCTTGCAGGAATTGTCCTACAGGAAGTCGCCCTGAAAACAGTTTGGGATATCCTGCAGGACTTCCTATTTTTGTGCAGGAATGCTGTGACTTTTTGGTAAGGGATCATGCATCCTGTGATTGGTCAGATGCTCCTAACTAGCCCATCGCTGGCCAGTTCGGTCCGTTGCATACTCTCTCAAGTGTATAAGTATTAGCCAGGCCTGATCTGTGTTTTTTCCAGTGTCAGAGCGTGGGTGGACATACAGTACATAAAGGAAAATATTCAGACCCTTTGACTTTTTCCACATTTTGTTTCGTTACAGCTTCATTCTAAAATTTATTAAATATTTTTTCCCCTCAATCTATACACAATACCCAATAATGACAAAGCAAAAACAGATTGCAAATATATAAATAAAAAAAATAAAAAACAGATCACATTTACATAAGAATTTAGACCCTTTACTAAGTACTTTGTTGAAGCACCTTTGACAGAGATTACAGCCTCATGTCTTCGTAGATATGGCGCTACACATATCTGGGGAGTTTCTCCCATTCTTTTCTGCAGATCCTCAAGCTCTGTCAGGTTGGATGGGGAGTGTCTTTGCACAGCTATTTTCAGGTCTCTCCAGAGATGTTCGGTTGGGTTCCAGTCCAAGCTCTGGCTGGGCAACTCGAGGACATTCAGAGACTTGTCCCGAAGACACTCTTGCGTTGTTTTGGGGTCTTTGTCCTGTTGGAAGGCGAACCTTCGCACCAGTCTGAGGTCCTGAGCGGTCTGGAGCAGGTGTCCATCAAGGATCTCTCTGTACTTTGTTCTGTTCATCTTTGCCTCACAACTGACTTGTCTCCCCGTCCTTGCTACTGAAAAACATCCCCACACCATGATGCTGCCACCACCATGCTTCACTGTAGGGATGGTGCCAGGTTTCCTCCAGATGTGACGCTTGGCATTCAGGCCAAAGAGTTCAATCTTGGTTTCATCAGACCAGTTTCTCATTTTACTGAGGAGTGGCTTCCGTCTGGCCAATATCATAAAGGCCTGATTCTTTGGGACCTTCTCTGCTGCAAAATTATTTTGGTACCCTTTCCCAGATCTGTGCCTCGATACAATCCCTTCGACCTCAGGGCTTGGTTTTTGCTCTGAAATGCACTGTCAATTGTTGGACCTTATATAGACAGGTGTGTGCCTTTCCTAATCATGTCCAATTCATTTTACCACAGGTGGACTCCAAGTTGTAGAAACATCTCAAGAATGATCAATGGAAACAGGATGCACCAGAGCTCAATTTTGAGTCTCATGGCAAAGGGTCTGAATACTTATGTAAATAGGGTATTTTTTAGACATTTGCTAGCATTTCGAAAAACCTGTTTCACTTTGTAATTGTGGTATTGTGTGTAGATTGCTGAGAAATAAATACTTTTTTATCCATTTTAGAATAAGTCTGTAAGGTAACAAAATGTGGAAAAAGTCAAGGGGTCTGAATACTATATGTACAACAGCAAGCAATATTTGTACCACAATGCAGTTGTGAACATCCTAGGCATTCTATATTATACTACAACATCAGTCTAACTGAATATGGATGTTGTGTTGTTTGAATGCTCCAGGCAGGTTCCAGAATGTTCTTCAGCTGGTGAACCTCTTGTGTTGGGGAAAGGCGATGTTGGCAGGGATGTTGGGTTTGAGGGGTTGTGACTCTGGCTCCTTGTAGACAACCGTTTTGGTCCTTTCTGCACTGCACAGCCAGGTGGACATGCCTCACGTACATCAGTCTTCATGTCTTTCCAGGGGACTTGCAGCACACTCATCCAAAGTACTATATCCACCAACCCCCCTCATGCTAATAGATCAACACACACACTACCCACTCTCAAAAGACACCAGTCAGTCACCCACACCATCCCCTCTTTACTAATACCTACTTTTCTTCAATTGGAACAATCTTCTAAGCCTCCATAATACAGAGGGGACTACAGTAGAAGTTACACACCAATAAGACACGGACCATGTTCAAATAAAATACATTTTTATTGGTCACATACAAGGTCTTCAGCAGATGTTATTGCGGGTCTAGCGAAATGCTTGCGTTTCTAGCTCCGACAGTGCAGTAATATCTAACAAGTAATATCTAACAATTTCACAACATATACCCACTACACACAAATCCAGAGGAATGGAATTAAGAATATATAAATATATGGATGAGCAATGTCAGAGCGGCATAGACTAAGATACAGTAGAATAGTATAGAATACAGTGTATACATATGAGATGAGTAATGCAAGATATGCAAACATTATTAAAGTGAATAGTGTTCCATTTGTTAAAGTGGCCAGTGATTTCAAGTCTATGTATATAGGTAACAGCCTCTAATGTGTTAGTGATGGCTATTTAACAGTCTGATGGCTATTTAACAGTCTGATAGAAGCTGTTTTCCAGTCTCTCGGTCCCAGCTTTGATGCACCTGTACTTTCCTCGCCTTCTGGATAATAGCGGGGTGAACAGGTTGGTTCGGGTGGTTGTTGTCCTTGATGATATTTTGGGCCTCCTGTGACATCGGGTGCTGTAGGTGTCCTGAAGGGCAGGTAGTTTGCCCCCGGTGATGCATTGGGCAGACCGCAACACCCTCTGGAGAGCCCTGCAGTTGTCGGTGGTGCAGTTACCGTACCAGGCGGTGATACAGCCCGACAAGATGCTCTCAATTGTCAATTTTGTGAATGTTTGTGGGTTTTCGGTGCCAAGATACATTTCTTCAGCCTCCTGAGGTTGAAGAGGCGCTATTGCACCTTCTTCACCACACTGTCTGTGTGGGTGGACCATTCCAGTTTGTCAGTGATGTGTACGCCGAGGAACTTGAAGCTTTCCACCATCTCAACTGCGGTCCCGTTGATGTGCATAGAGGGTGCTCCCTCTGCTGTTTCCTGAAGTCCATGAAAGTTCCTTTGTTTTGTTGATTTTGAGTGAGAAATTATTTTCCTGGCACCACACTCCCAGAGCCCTCTCCTCCTCCCTGTAGGCTGTCTCTGTCACACCCTGATCTGTTTTACCTGTCTTTGTGCTTGTCTCCACCCCCCTCCAGCTGTCACCCATCTTCCTCATTATCCACAGTGTATTACCTGTGTTCTCGGTTTGTCGTTTGCCAGTTCGTCTGGTCTTTTCCGGTCTTACCAGCGTGTTTTCCCATCTCCCTGCTTTCTCATATTATTTTTCCTAGATTTCTCAGACCAGCTCCACAATGCTGTCTCTCTGCAAGGCGTCACCATTGGATGACATGAGGAGTTACTGCAATGTCTTATGGAGGGACTCCATAACCTGGCAGAGCGCCATGACCAGGCGTTCGATACCCTACTGGAGCAATTCCGCAGATTCCCCACTGGGCAGCGGGTCACACCTGTCATCTCCCAGCCTACCCCAGTGTCCCGAGAACCCCGCTTACCTCGTCTAGAGTGCAACACAGGAGATTGCAGAACCTGCCGGGTTTTAATCTCCCAGTGCTCCCTCATTTTCGAGCTGCAGCCTTCTTCGCTCCCCTCGGACCGCTTAAGGATAGCGTAATCATAAATCTGATGTCCGGGAGGGCACTTGCCTGGGCCACGGCGGTGTGGGAGCAACAGTCCGCGGTCTGCCTCAGTCTGGAGGAGTATGTGGCGGAATTTCGGAAGGTGTTTGATTCTCCGTTGTTTGGGAGAGGGGCTGCTCGTAAGCTGCTCCAGCTATTTCAAGACTCCCGTAATGTGGCATACTACGTGGTGGATTTTCGCACATTGGCAGCTGAGAGTGCCTGGAACCCGTAAGCATTGTTCGACATGTTCCTTCACAGATTATTGGAGGTGATCAAAGAGGAGCTCGCAGCCCGGGAGCTGCCAATGGACCCTGACTCCCTCATAGCCTTGACTATCTGGATCGATGTGCGGCTTTGAGAATGTAGGAGGGATAATCTGTGCCCTGTTGCCCTCATTCGGCATCGGTTCCCAACTCGCCCCCGAAGAATGCCGGAGAACCCGACGTCACCCGAGTTCTCTAGGGAATCACAGAGGGCTGCCGACTTGTCTCCTTCGGAGTCCATGCACCTGGGCGGGGCTAGATTGACTCTGGCTGAGCGCTTACGCAGACTCCACACAAAGAGCTATCTACAGTTGAAGCCGGAAGTTTACATCAACTTAGGTTGGAGTCATTAAAACAAGTTTTTCAACCACTCCACAAATGTCTTATTAACAAACTATAGCTTTGGCAAGTCGGTTAGGACATCCACTTTGTGCATGATGCAAGTAATCTTTCCAACAATTGTTTACAGACAGATCATTTCACTTATAATTCACTGTATCACAATTCCAGTGGGTCAGAAGTTTACATACACTAAGTTGACTGTGCCTTTAAACAGCTTGTAAAATTCCAGAAAATGATGTCATGGCTTTAGAAGCTTCTGGTAGGATAATTTACATTTGAGTCAATTGTAGGTGTACCTGTGGATGTATTTCAAGGCCTACTTTCAAACTCAGTGCCTCTTTGCTTGACATCATGGAAAAATCTAAAGAAATCAGCCAGGACCTCTGAAAAAAAATTGTAGACCTCAACAAGTCTGGTTCATTCTTGGGAGCAATTTCCAAACGCCTGAAGGTACCACGTTCATCTGTATAAACAATAGTATGCGAGTATGAACAGCATGGGACCATGCAGCCTTCATACCGCTCAGGAAGGAGACGCGTTCTCTCTCCTAGAGATGAATGTACTTTGGTGCGAAAAGTGCAAATCAATCCCAGGACAACAGCAAAGGACCTTATGAAGATGCTGGTGGAAACAGGTACAAACATATCTAAATCCACAGTAAAATGAGTCCTATATCGACATAACCTGAAAGGCCGCTCAGCAAGGAAGATGCCACTGCTCCAAAACCGACATAAAAAAGCCAGACTACGGTTTGCAACTGCACATGGGGACAAAGATGGTACTTTTTGGAGAAATGTCTTCTGGTCTGATGAAACAACAATAGAACTGTTTAAACAATTTAAAGGCAATGCTTCCAAATACTAATTGAGTGTATGTAAACTTCTGACCCACTGGAAATGTGATGAAAGAAATAAAAGCTGAACGAAATAATTCTCTCTACTATTATTCTGAGATTTCACATTCTTAAAATAAAGTGGTGATCCTAACTGACCCAAGACAGGGAATATTTATTAGGATTAAATGTCAGGAACGGTGAAAAACTTGAAATGTAAATGTATTTGGCTAAGATGTACAGTATGTAAACTTCCGACTTCAACTGTATATTGTGGAGCTACTGGACATTTCGTAGCTACATGCCCATTAACAACCCAGGCTTATCAAGAAGGTGCGAGTACTCTGGTGGGCCATATGGATAACGTTTCCTCTCCCCTTATTCACACCCCTTTCCATGCCATCCTGCTGTGGTGGAACCAGTAGCAATCTCTCTGGGTACTCATCGACTCTGGGGCCGATGAGAGCTTTTTTGGATGCTACCCTGGCGTCCAAGCTGGGCATCCCCACTCAGCCCCTCTCCATTCCCATGGACGTTAGAACGCTGGGCGGGTGCTCTTTAGGCCTGGTCACTCACAATACCACTCCCATCAACCTACGAGTGTGAGGGAACCACAGTGAGGCAATCCAACTTATGCTGATTAAGTCTCCTCAGGTTCCCGTGGTATTGGGATTCTCTTGGCTCCAGAGACACAATCCCATCATAGACTGGACTGCTGATGTCATTATGGGCTGGAGCCCGTTCTGCCATGCCCATTTTCTGAAGTCAGCGCAACCTGCCCCGGGAAATCTTCCTGTGGGCTCGGAAGTTGCCCCGGACCACTCCACCATTCCTGCAGAGTACCAGGACCTATGGGAGATTTTCAGCAAGGCGCGGGCCCCTTCACTTCCTCTACACCTACCCTATTACTGCTGGATTGACCTTCTCCCAGGCACCACACTGCCCGGGGATGACTGTACACTCTGTCGGGTCCGGAGTACAAGGCTATGGAGACTTACATTGAGGACTCCCTAGCTGCAGGGTGTATCCGTCCTTCTGCCTCCCCAGCCAGCTCAGGGAGTCTTCTTTGGGGAGAAGGACAAAACCCTACGCCCGTGCATCGACTACCGTAGCCATAATGACATCATAGTGAAGAACTGCTACCCGCTACCACTCATAAGCTCTGCCTTTGTGCCAACCCAGGGAGCCACCGTTTTCTCCAAGTTGTACCTGCGGAACGCCTACCATCTGGTGCGGATACGGGAGGGAACGAGTGGAAGACTGCCTTCAACACGGCCATCGGCCACTAAGAATACCTGGTCATGCCATTTTGGACTTACCAACGCTCCTGCTGTGTTCCAGGCCGTGGTTAACTTCTTGCGGATCATTGGGGCGCTACCGTCCCACCTGGCCAACATACGGTGAAATTGCAGAGCGTGAAATTCAAATGACAAAAATCGTAACATTAAACATTCATGAAAATGCAAGTGTTATACATCAGTTAAAAGCTTAACTTCTTGTTATTCCAGACGCTTTGTCAGATTTCAAAAAGGTTTTACGGCAAAAGCACACCATGCGATTATCTGAGGACAGCACCCCGCACACAAAAGCATTACATTTCCAACCAAGCAGAGGCATCACGAAAGTCAGAAATAGCGATGAAATAAATCACTTACCTTTGAAGATCTTCATCCGGTTGCAATCACAAGGGTCCCAGATACATAACAAATTGTCCTTTTGTTCGATAAAGTCCTTTTATATCCCAAAAAAGTCAGTTTCATTGGCGCACTTTACTCAGTAATCCACCGGTTTCCCTCGTTCAAAATGCATACAAATGAATCCCGTAAATTACCAATAAACTTCTTCCAAACATATCAAACAACGTTACTAATCAATCCTCAGGTACCCTAATATGTAAATAAACGCTAAGATTTAAGACGGAGAATACCGGATACCATTACTGGAGATAAATGACGAAGTGTGCGCCCTCACCGGAACGCGCAACAAACACACAGCCAAAATGCGAGCCACTTAGAAAAACTACAAATTTTAGCAAATTTTTCAAAAAACAAGCATGAAACTCTTTCTAAAGACTGCTGACATCTAGTGGAAGCCCTAGTAACTGCAATCTGGGAGGTATTCCTTTTATATTCCCATTCCCAGCCATTGTAATCAGTGATGAGCTTTAAAAAAAATAATTCTGGATGGACTGTCCTCTGGTTTTTGCCTGCCATATCAGTTCTGTTATACTCACAGACATTATTTTAACAGTTTTGGAAACTCTAGAGTGTTTTCTATTGTATGCATTTCTATTGTATGCTTCTCGGCCTGAGTAACAGGCAGTTTTCTTTGGGCACCTCATTCATCCAAACTTCCAAATACTGCACCTTAGCCTGAAGAAGTTAATGAGGTTCTCCGCGACATGTTGAACCAGTTCGTTTTCTCCCACTCAGCCAAAGAACATGTGCTCCTCGTCCGACAGGTCCTCCAGCGCCTCCTGGAAAACCAGCCTTTTGTGAAAGCAAATTCCATCGCTCCAACATCCCCTTCCTTGGTTACATCATCGCTGCAGGGAATGTACAGATGGATCCCAGGAAGGTGAGAGTGGTGGTGGATAGGCCCCAGCCTACATCCAGAGTGCAACTGCAACATTTCCTGGGGTTTGCCAATTTCTATCACTGCTTTTTTCCGGGGTTACAGCACCCTGGCTTCACCCCTGTCTGCACTCACCTCTCCCAAGGTTCCGTTCACATGGTCCCCAGCTGCTGACTGTGCGTTCTGGGACCTCAAGCACCGCTTCACCACTGCTCCCATATTGGTTCATCCTATCCCTTCCCATCAGTTCGTGATGGAGGCCAATGCTTCTGATGTCGGAGTGAGAGCTGTCCTGTCCCAGTGTTCTGCCCTGGACCTCAAGTTACATCCCTGCGCCTTCTTCTCCCATCGCCTCAATGCCACAGAGAGGAACACAGAGAGGAACTAGCTTCTCGATGTGAAGATGGCATTGGAGGAGTGGAGACACTAGTTAGAGGGGGTGGAACATCCTTCATTGTGTGGATGGACCACAAGAACCTGGAATGGTCTTCTTCTGGCTGGTCTACCACTGCCTGTCCCTCACCATTTTTGCTCTCACATATCCATGGACTTCATCACAGGTCTTGCTCCATCTGATTGCAACACCGCCATCCTGACAGTAGTGGACCGGTTTTCCAAAGCCGCCCACTTCATTCCTCTCCCCAAGCTACTCTCTGCATAAGAGATGGTCCAGCTCATGATGCATCATGCCGATCTGCACACTCATTGGGTCGTCGGCCAGCCTGTCCTCCAGGTTTCACCCGCAGTCCAAAGGCCAGTCGGAGCAAGCCAATCAAGATCTGGAGACAACTCTTCGCTGCCTTGTCTCTGCCAACCCCACCACCTGGAGCCAGCAACTTGAGTGGGCTGAATACACACGCAACACCCTCCCCTGCTCTGCCACTGGGCTTTCGCCTTTCAAGTGTTCCCTGAGGTATTAGCCCCCGCTGTTCCTAGAGCAAGAGGAAGAGGTCGGCAGCTCTTGCTGTACCTGGATAGGAGCCCGGCCGGCTCTTCTCAAGACCACCTCCAGGTATTGACAACAAGCGGACCACCACCAGACACCGACTCCCCGGTATCGTCTCCGGTAACAGCTGCCTAATTACTGTACATTGATATGCTTTGGAATGTCTAGCCAGCGTATTATGAAAGCTAGCTTGCTAGATTTAGCTTTAGGTAAACAATTGTTGTTCGCTAACTAGCTAGTTAGCTACATTACCTCCGCTTGACTTATTTTCTGCTGCTCTGCTGATGTTGATTGATCGGACAGCTCCCTCTTTGAAGTGAAGGGGAAAATCAATAGAATAGCATCACTTTTCAATGTCCGACAACATAGTTAAGTTAACATAGTTAAGACTTCCGTTCCTTTTCAAAATCCTCTGGCTGAAAGTTCTGGCTACAAACACAGACATTTTGATATTTGTCACACCTCCACAAGGGGCGGTCCTTAACGTCTTGAACAATCTACATGAATTCTGGATATTGTGGTTTGCTTACAACCAGGCGACGGTGAGATGCAGAAACTCTCATATTTGCATGTAGTGAGGAAATTCTACATTTTTATGACACGTAAATAACATTAATGGACATACACAGTGAAAGAGTAGAAATGTCCCTTTAATGACTAGATTACTAATCTACTCCTTCCCTGAAAATCCCACCCCCAATAATGAATTGACAGGTCTGAAACCCAAACCAACTCCGTGGCTCTAAAATATCCTACTCCTCCCCTGACAGTCCCACCCACAGTGATAGATTGACAGGTGAAATTGTTAAGAATAACGTATTGAATAACGTATTGACAATGAGGAAATAAAATGGGAGGAATAATGTTTTACCCATTAAGAATTACAATTTTGTACTTGGTAAATTAATTAAGATTTTTTTTTTTGTTACATTTTATTTTTGTCACAAATGATACTCATGTAGTACAATTACAAATTAGAGTTTTGATTGATCATTTTTTATTGAATTCTCAGGGAGAAAAAGGTGTAGATTCACGCGCAGAGCAAGGCAGGTGTTGATTTCGCCTTCGCAGAAGGCAGGAATCGTAGTCACAGGCAGGTAATTGTCATACGCAGGTAGGCAAACAGGCAAGTGAATCAAAACCAGGACTGAAGGGTATAACTGGTTCTCACAAACGAGCTAGGAAAAAGCTTCACAGAGGCTCACGGAGGCACAAACAGAATGAACTGAACTAAATAAGGAGCTGATGAGACCAGGTGAGTAACTAACACTGGTGAAATCAATGAACAAAAATGAAAGACAGGGCTACGTTCAAGAACACAAAAAAAACAGGGCTACGTTCAAGAACACAACGAAACAGAACACAAGGTTCACTAAGCAAATAAATACAGAACTTTTAACACTTTTAACAATTTACTTTCTCAGTATTGCAGTGTTATCTGATAGGGCGTTGAACAAGAACTGTCAACTTGAAAATGCAAACTGGAGTTTTGCATTTAAGTTTGGTAATTGATTATGTTCACATAAAAACAATATTGCATACTTATTAATTAATAATTAGCATTATCCAATGTGATTTTTTTGGGGACGCTATATACAGTATATCCTGAAATTGCCCCTCTGCTATAAAAATAATAAAATGTATCTCCTTTAATATGGGTCAAATTTGAACTGTTTGGGCAAGACGAGCAGGGGTCTCCAACCTTTTCTCTCATAAGAACATAGAACAGCACTGTCTGCATACATAATGTAATTGCGTTTTGGTTCGTAAAACTTCTTATGGCTAGGGGCAGTATTGAGTAGCTTGGATTAATAAGGTGCCCAGAGTAAACTGCCTGCTCCTCAGTCCCAGTTGCTAATATATTCATTAGGATATTTGGATAGAAAACACTCTGAAGTTTCTAAAACTGTTTGAATGATGTCTGTGAGTATAACAGAACTCATATGGCAGGCAAAAACCTGAGAAAAAATGCAACCAGGAAGTGGAAATTCTGAGGTTGGTCGATTTTCAACTCAGCCCCTATTGAAGATACAGTGGGATATTGGTAATCTTGCACTTCCTAAGGCTTCCACTAGATGTCAACCGTCTATAGAAACTTGTTTGAGGCTTCTACTGTGAAGGGGGGCTGAATGAGAGGGGAATGAGTCAGAGGTCTGCCAGCAGCCACGAGCTGGTCACGCGCATTCACATGAGAGGTAGCTCCCGTCACATTTGCTTTTCTGAAGACAAAGAAATTCTCCGGTTGGAACATTATTGAAGTTTTATGTTAAAAACATCCTAAAGATTGATTCTATACATCGTTTGACATGTTTCTACGGACTGTAACGGAACTTTTTGACATTTCGTCTGCAACTAGTGAACACGCTTCGTGAGTTTTGTTTACCAAACGCGCTAACAAAAGTAGCTATTTGGACATAAATGATGGACATTATCGAACAAATCAACCATTTATTGTGGAACTGGGATTCCTGGGAGTGTATTCTGATGAAGATCATCAAAGGTAAGTGAATATAATGTTATTTCTGACTTCTGTTGACTGCACAATATGGCGGATATCTTTTTGGCTTGTTGGGTTTCTGAGCGCCGTACTCAGATTATTGCATGGTTTGCTTTTACCCTAAAGCTTTTTTGAAATCTGACACAGCAGTTGCACTAAGGAGAAGTTTATCTGTATTTCCATGTATAACACTTGTATTTTCATCAACATGTTATAATGGGTATTTCTGTAAATTGATGTGGCTCTCTGCAAAATCACTGGATGTTTTTGGAACTACTGAACATAACGCACCAATGTATACTGACATTTTTTTATATAAATATGAATTTTATCAAACAAAACATACATGTATTGTGTAACATGAAGTCCTATGAGTGTCATCTGATGAAGATCATCAAAGGTTAGTGATTAATTCTATCTCTATTTTTACTCTTTTACTCTTTGGCTGGAAAAATGGCTGTGTTTTTCTGTGATATGGCTCTGACCTAACATAATTGTTTGTGGTGCTTTCGCTGTAAAGCCTATTTGAAATTGGACACTGGTGCGATTAACAACAAGATTACCTTTAAAATGGTATAAGGTATTTGTATGTTTGAGGAATTTTAATTATGAGATTTCTGTTGTTTTGAATTTGGCGCCCTGCACTTTCACTGGCTGTTGTCATATCTATCCCGTTAACGGGATCTCAGCCCTAAGAAGTTTTTTAAAACCACACATTTTGAACAAAAATAATTTTCCCTTGAGATGATTTTACGTTTTATCAAATCTGTAGTTTTCAATTACAGGACTAAGCTACTATAAATGATTTTCCAGTTATTTTTTAAATTGTCATTCTGTTTAGTAGTGGCCTTTTAACCCGTGTTTGGGTTTGTGGGAATCATTTTCAATGTTTACTAAAAGAAAAATGATACCTGAGACTCATTGGCCTTTGCTCATTTTCTTTTAAGAACATGTAAAATAACACATTTTCATTACATATGTGGTGTTCGGGTCCACTGGAAAAGTGTGTGTGTGTGTGTGTGTGTGTGTTTAGGTGAAAACAAGTAAAAATGTGCAAAAAGGTTTGCTGTGTGCCTTCACTCTGTCTTCCACTTCCCTTGGCGTGCTGTTTCAACATAGCACCAATAACCTGTCTGTCTCCCACATTTCTATCACTCTTTGCCCTTTGTAGTATGTGAAACTACACAATGTCTTGCGGGAACTTGCACAATGTTATTACAATACGTTATTTCGATACATTGTAAAAAATTCAGTATTTTCCCACACTACCACAGCCAGGTGCAAATTGTGGGAGGGGCACAACAAATAAATAGCTTTGCATGTGTGGCTCCTTACCACAACCAATCAGTATGGCAAAAATAATGTCTGCAAAGAGGGCCTTACAAATTATTTTTGCAGAGTGAGAAGCTAGTGTGGAAGGAGCGTCTTCCACTTTGGAAAATGAAGAATTTTCAGAATATGAGGATCTTGTCTCTGACAATTCTGAGTCTGACAGTGAGTTGGAAGAAGAGGATGAGATTGACCCTCAGCCAGCCCTAGGACCAGTCCGTCAGCAACCAGCCCCAGGACCATCCCTTCAGCAACCAGCTCATCAGCAGCCTGCAGGAGGTGAAATATGGATGTAAAAAAAATTGTGGAATTGAATGGTCTTCTTGCCCAAGGGATGAGCCACCCCGCATGGCTGCCTATGTGATAAGGATGCAACCAGGGCCGACTTGGATGGCGGTTACTCATGTGCAGGACATACATTTTGAACTGTTCATCCCAGACACCATCCACAAAATCATCCTGGACTGCACTAATTTGGAGGGAAGGTATGTTTTTGGAGAGAGATGGAAGGAGATGGACTAAACTCATTTACATTCATACTTTGGGGTTCTTATCCTTGCTGGTGTTTTCAGATTTTCAGATGCAATGGGGAATCCACAGAATCCCTGTGGGATGCAGAAACAGGAAGATAACTTTTCCTCGCAACAATGTCTCTGGAAAACTTTCACATTATTTCCAGGATTATCCGCTTCGATAATCGAGACACCAGACCAGCTCGGCGGCAGAAGGACAAGCTACCTGCAATCAGGTCCGTGTGGGATAAGTGGGTGGACCGCCTTCCCCTGTTTTACAACCCTGGGCCCAACGTTACTGTTTATGAGCAGATTATGCCATCGTCTAAACCCGCAAAATCTGGAATCAAGATCTGGGCTGCCTGTGATGCTGCTGCTTCATATGTGTGGAACTTGCAAGTGTATACGGGGAAGCCAGATGGAGGAGCCCCTGAGAAGAACCAAGGGATGCGGGTTGTCCTGGACGTGACACAGGGACTCCGTGGCCACAACATCACATGATAACTTATTTTACTTCGCACAAGCTGGGACAGGAGCTCCTCAAGAGGAAGCTGACGATGTCAGGAACAGTACAAAAAAACAAGCCAGAACTCCCACCTATTAATTCCTCTAAGTTTGTGTTCACGGCCAACTCATCACTAGTGTCCTACGTGCCAAAGAAAGGCAAAAATGTGGTACTCATGAGTACGCTGCATAGGGATGAGAGAATCTGTGAACAGGAACATCAAAAACCATAAATCATAATGAATTACAAAGCCACAAAAGAAGGGGTGAACAATTTAGACTAGCTGGTGACTGGCTACAGCTGCAAAAGAAGAACCCTACGCTGATATTCTTCAACATCTTGGACATCTCAGTGTACAACGCGTTTGTCATCTGGATGGCGTTCAACCCAGACTGGAACAGAGGGAAGCTCCAGAGGAGATGGCTCTTTCTTGAGGAGCTGGGCAAGGCATTGGTAAGACCTCAAATCCAGAGGAGGCAACATATCCCAAGGACCTCAGCTTCTGAAGCCACCGTGAGGAGGATGTTGGTGCCCCATCCGCCTGACCCACAGAACCAAGAACTTAGTGATGTTGCATGTGTGTGTGTTTGTCTGAATCTCCTACCTTGGCCTGCTGTAACTATATATGTGTGTGAGTGAGATGTTAGTGAAATTCCCGAACTAAGGATTTTCATCATTCTAGCCGGTAACGTAACGAAGAAGGGCTGCGATGTGTGTGGACCCAAGAAGGACAGGAAAACACAGTACACATGCATCAAGTGCAAGAAATACATTTGCAACACACACACACAGTAAAACTCTGTCCCTCATGTGGTGTGTAGACCGGCCTTCTTTTGTGTTCGGTGGGACTCATTTATCATTTCCATAAAATACTGTATCTAAAATGTGTCCTTCCAATTTGTTCAGTTCTAGATAAACATGTTCAAGATAAACATGATTTTCTTTCTACCCATGTCTTGATAATTGCGCTTTTATTGATTTAAATGTGATCTGGCAGAGGTAAATGGCAAATATTAACCATGTATGCTGTCTATACTGCTTGTAATTGATTTAAGTCAACATCTAAGTATTTTTACGTAAATTGTTATGGCTGTATCGTTTTAAAAACCCAATAATGTGGGTCCATCAGACCCGCGAACATTTGGTGAATAACCAAAACATGAACACCACACAAGGGTTAAACAACACACCACATTGAATAGGCGACATATCTTAGGCTACAGATTTATCTATTTGAATACAGACGTGCTCAAAACATTACTAATGATTGAAAATGACAAATTACCCAATGGATCATGAGTTTGCTCCGCTGCTTTGAAAGTGCGGGTGCAGCTGCTCTGTTTGTTCCATTGCTCAGGTGCCTATGAATAGAGGCGTTACGTTTCTGTAAGCTAAGCACTCGGACAGTAGGGCAAGTTCACGTGCGTCGTACTTGATCCCCATGTCCATAACTGTTTTGGTGACAGTCGTTTTTAGCAACCACTCGTCGAGTTTTCTGTCTGTGGCTTGTTACGTCAGATTTGGCCCACCCGAATGTAGGGCAGGCCAGCCCCTTACGACGATCCGCCCATAACGCCAGCTCTGTATTGTTGCATATTACATTCAAAGGCCAATTTTGAAACATGTACAGCATGTTGCATTTTATTCTATTGAATTAACTGGCTGTTAAAATAACTAAATTGATGTTCATTATGTTGTGTTTTGGTGATTAAATCAATGTTCCCCCGGTATTTTGGATGATCAATGGTGGTGAAAGATGTCTTCAAATAAAATGAATGCACAATAAAACGTTTTGAATATGACACTTGCTGCGTCACATGTGTTAACTGTTTGGAGTTTTGTACGAAGAGAATTGAAAATTCCAGGTGATAAAAAAAACAAAACTGTAATGTGTATAGTTTAACTGCTGAAAAAGTTCTATATTTTAATGTATCAATTTGACATCAATTTATCTTAGAAGGTAAAACCAAATCCTATAAGGATGTGAATGTAAATACTACATCACCATTCCCATCAGCCAGTGTGCTTCAAAAGGACAAAGTGTAGTCACTGTACAGTATGGGCTACCATTTGGAATTATTGTGTAGTGTACAATGCACTGCTGAAGTACCTGGGTTGTATAACCTGGTGTATAACAATATTACATTTTTTACACTGTAAGCTGATGAATTTCAAGCAGAGATACAGGCGATGCTGTATCAGTTGACAAGTTATGTAGAAAAGGTGATCTTGTACAATGGTGCATGTGGCAGAAATGACATACTATTTTCTACATTGTGGAATAATAGTGGATACATCAAAACTATGAAATAACAGATATGGAATCATGTAGTAACCAAAAAGGGTTAAACAAATCAAAATATACTTCAGAATCTTCGAAGTAGCCACCCTTTGCCTTGATGACAGCTTTGCACATGCTTGGCATTCTCTCAACCAGCTTCACCTGGAATGCTTTTCCAACACTCTTGAAGGAGTTCCCACATATGCTGAGCACTTGTTGGCTGCTTTTCCTTCACTCTGTGGTCCAACTCATCCCAAACCATCTCAATTGGGTTGAGGTCAGGTGACTTTGGAGGCCAGGTCATCTGATGCAGCACTCCATGACTCTCCTTCTAGGTCAAATAGCCCTTACAAAGGCTGGAGGTGTGTTCTGGGTCATGGTCCTGCATGTACTGTATCAGTATAATGAAACTGTAAGACTGACATATTTCTCAACATGCTCACAACCTGCCATTGGATACAAATTATTTAAAAAATGGTACACGTCAAGTGTTATCAGTTTAAAGATTTGTACTTAGAGTTGTGAAGATATACCACTAACATTGAAAAAAACTGTAATACACACATTTACACCAACTCATGGGACATTGTTGGAGACAAATTGTGTTTTTTTAAAGTAGGGAGACCAAAGCACATGGTCTGGAAGCATGTGATGTGAGAAGTTCACAGAGGCCATTATTGTCTTCCTATCATGCAGCGATGCAGCAGTAATTAAATATGCCACTTATGCTTCACTGATTAATTTCCCTTCACAATTTGGTGGCTCAGCTGAATGCAGCTTTATGGGCAGAAGGGCTATATTGTAGCCATTATTGCCTCATTACTGGTTGTAAGGGCTTGGCGTGGGGGAGGGGCAGAGTGAGGGTAAAGCACCCCATGAAGACATTATGGTTGTCTCTCCAAACATAACTACACTCTCCATTGTCAGTTCTGTCTTCATTTTTCTGATGTGATGTGTTTAACTTTATTGAAGTAGGGAGCAGCTTGCTAATCTGTCAGAGAATCTAAACAACCAACAATTTAATGATGTAGTTTACAAAGAGTTTCTACGGGATTTTCTCGTTAATTCTTTGGTTGACCGTAAATTGTTAGACTTCTACAATGTCCTCCATACAGTCACTGTAATTATACCTCTCTCAGGACAGTGTCCTGCAGAAGAGCCACTTTGCTCTGCCCTCACTCCACAGAGCGATGCCTCCCTTGTGTCACTGACATGGAGAGATGCAGGTTCACTTGCCCTGCGTAGGGGCTTATCTAGGGCTAAGCTAGGGGGACGGACAAATAGCAAAGCCAGCCTCAATCCAGCCAGCCGGGCTAAGGGCACAGAAAGCCATCTGTCCCTTCTCTGTGCAATAACTGACAACAAAGGGGGTCAAACATTTAACGAGGACTGTAAAACTAGGGGACTATTCATTCTGGAGTGACAAAGAAGAGAGGAAGAGGAACAAATATTTATACTAAAACAGCAGGTTAGTGTTTTATACTAATAGTTATTTTTTTACATTACAGGCTCCTCAACCAATGTAGCTAATAGAGGATTAGGCTTTGCAGCTATTCATGTTTCCCTTGGTAATAATATTGCAAATAAGAAAACTACAGAAGTCTTATTCAACCGTAGACCTTAATCCCCTGTTCTTTTAACAACTTACAAATAAATTGCCCAATAGCCGGTTGCCCTGAGTTGACACAGACTTAGCTACCCATGTCATTGAATTTCTAAACCCTTATTGTTAGATGCAATGCAATTCCATTGAATCTACAGTACTGAATTTAATTGATGAAACTCAAGCAAGGCTTTTGGTCAAATATTGTGGGTTTGAGTATACATATATTTGCCAATGTTCTATGCCCTTGTATACGAGGAGGAACTTTTATCCACTCATTAAGATGGGCCTAATCTCATTTCATGATGTGAGAGGAATGTTTTAAAATGCTCCGATGTAATACAATGCTATGTAGGCCCTATCACACACAATTATGGGGTGGAGAGTTTTAAAGCGCACAACATAGCCTCTGAGCAAAGTCACTTGTCTCATGATAAGCTTTCAATTTCAGTATTAATATCGTTCCATTTCTTCGACAAGATCAAATTCAAAATCCTCATATTGTCCTGAGAATCAGTTAGTCAAGAGTACCTGTGTTCCCTGAAGTGTAATTCCAGTTTGGTTACAAAGATTAGATTTTTATCAACACATTTTTGTCACTGTACATGTTCAATTGTTAAATCATGCTCATGGCTGCTCCTGTGGAGCGTTTTGTTCTGTCGTCTTGAGTGGGTGCTGACATGCTAGAGGTGACTGAAATGGGTCAAAAGGGTCTTAAGCATTAACCAAACAAATCCGGGCCTATGGGATTAGGCTGGGATGTTGCTGTTTGTTGGATGCATTTAGTGTAATTATAATGACACAGAGAAGGGAATCACTCTTGTTAGGCTATATATACCCTGCTGCTCAACAACTCTTTGAATTCCTAATATTATTGTCTGCAGAAATATTATATTATTTTCTATATGGAGTGAAGATGTTTGCATTGCTTGCTGGGAATTGACCCAGGCTTGACTTAGCAATGAATGTTGAAGCAATTATAATTAAAGAATCATATACAGTACTGTTTGAATGTAAATGACATGTTATTGTCAAACTCAAACATTATTTTACCCATCACCATTGTGTGTAATCCTTGTTGCTTCCATGTCTTTCTTAGGTGTGGCATGCCGGCAAAGCGTTGTCTTCATCTATTGGTGTAGGTAAGTATCTTTGGGGCAAAGGGTGGAATTGGACCAGAAATCGGCCCTGTCATTTCTAACAAACCAGACCATTTATTTTCCTCGAGACCCCACACCGGCCCATTTATTTTCTTGAGGCCCACATTATTAGCCAGATAATGATCATTTTGTGCGAAAAACCCAAGTTAGACAGGTCCACTGGGCTAAAAATTGACCAGCCCATTTGGCATTTGCCCGAAATGCCAGATGGCCAGTCCGCTCCTGGTCAAAGGTCATGCATGACACACTTGATAAGATACAAAAAAGACAAATACAGTTATGTTTAAAGCGTTGGCGTTGTAATGGATTGTAGTTAATGAGGGGGGAGGGGGGGGGGGGGGGTGTAGGGATTGATACATTTATCATTAGGGTAAAACAAATCTGATTTTTTTTAAATCGAAATTAAAAACTTTAGAAGCCTTTTTAAACCTCAAGTACACTACAAGTTAAAATTCTCAGCAACAAAATAGTGATCAAAAATTATCCTACATCTGATTAGATTAGGGCAAGTTCTGATAGAATTTTGGATTGTGGAAAGAAGGATTCTGTCCCTTCACACTCACCGACAGAGTAAAGTAGTATGTTCATATTTGAGTGTCCCACTCCTGTCTGTCTTACATTCAGAGACATTCCTCTGTGGTTCTGGGTGTAGGATGAAGGGTACATGGGAACAGTGGGACATTGTGTTCCCACAGTGTGATATTACTAGGGTATTATTAGAGACGGTCACACAGACATCACTTGATCTCCAGCCCTGTAGGACACAAACAGCTCCTTTTGTATTTCTATCTAATCAAAGAACAGTCTCACAAGTTCTGTTTAGCTGGAACTAATGAGGGAGTCCAATGTGAACATCACACCAGCGGCAAAGCAAATTTGACCCAGTCACAGATATCAACCACTAAAACAGGATCATAATGATAAGCCTTGCATCATAGGGATAATGATAAAGAAATATGTAACTATGTATGCTTACCGGTACATGGGCACAATTAACTCTGGAGGTTTCGATTTCACTTTTAAGTGATGTGGCAAAAACCTGAGGTCAAAATCAAAGACAATTGCATTCACTGTAGGGACAACTCTCTAATCGTAAAATGACAAATTCATTGTCTCATTCATTCTGGGAAAGCCTCCACATATAGTTGTATTGATTGCATGTTACACTGGATGCATTTCAAGGGTCGTGAAGGGCTTTCTAATTTAATTTTATGACTGACTGAACAAAAATCAATTGACTATGCCAGTTTCATGTGAATTGGGTCCCTCTTTATGTCTACAGAGTGTTGTATGAAGCTGAGTGTCTAGACCGTTGATAAGTGTGAATATGTCTGACAAGGAAGGTGGGGCCTCAGAGGGGGGGCTGAATGTTACCCTCACGTTACGGCTTCTGATGCATGGGAAGGTAAACACGTCTCGTCATTGCAACATATCTCTATTCTTTTACATGATTCCGATCGTCGGATCACGTTAAAAATGTTTGAATGTCATCATTTTATTGATTTATATATTTGTTTGGTGTCTCATTGTTAACAGGAAGTGGGCAGCATAATTGGAAAGAAAGGGGAAACCGTCAAAAAGATGAGAGAGGAGGTAAGTCGTGTCCTTACAACTGTATATATATATAAAAAAAAATATTTTCTGACAAAACAAATGAAATAAAATGCTAATTTCAATAGAATTGGAATATGCTTTCGGGAAAATAGGTATTTTTTACATGACTCATGTCATGACCTAAAATGACAACTGTGTTTCTAGAGTGGCGCTCGCATCAACATTTCGGAGGGATCTTCTCCAGAGAGGATTGTTACCATCACAGGACCAACAGAGGGCATCTTCAAAGCTTTCTCTATGATCGCTGAGAAGTTTGAGGAGGTAACAAAAGACTCTGCTACCATGTAATCTGGTGTGTCCTTATGTTAATATCTTACAAGTAAAAATGCACTTAATTCCCTCACTTTGGGCCACATTTCACACAAAACTTCCTTTGACTTCAATGAATGATACAATACAAAATATTTTGTCAGGAACGTGTTAGAATTTCTGAGATTTCACCCCCTATATTTTGATAACCTGAAAACCGTCTTAACCTCTATTTCAGGACATTACAGCTGCAATGACAAACAGCACGGTAACAAGCCATCCTCCAGTGACACTCCGCCTTGTGTTCCCAGGGAGTCAGTGTGGCTCCTTGATAGGCAAAGGAGGCTCCAAGATCAAGGAGATCAGAGAGGTAGAAGAAGCTAGGCCCGAAGCATCTCTCAATTACTTTCTGTCTCTCTTGACAACAATTTTGTCCTAGCGGGAGCTCATTTGATTTAGCCTGGTCCCAGATCTGTTTGTGCTGTATAGCCAACTAATGACTGTAGGAGTTGTTTATACAGCATATATCTGGGATCAGGCTACATTTGATGATCCCATCCTAACCTTTCAATCACCCAATGAAACAGCCTCAAGTAAATGAATTACAATGAAGCACCAGCACCACGCAACACTATTCAGGGAGACTGATAAGCCTGGAGTACCAAACAATGTGGCCAAGCAAACATTCGTATTCATCCATGGAATTGGGTGCTAAATCCTCATAGTAAACATAGTACATTAACTATGAAGGAGGATTGCACTCTCCAAGTAATTGGGTGTCAAATATTTATGTTGACATAATCTCGGAACACAGAAACCAAATCTTGTGTGTGCACTGGCTAGCAATGTCACAAGAGACTAATTTGTACAACATATACATTGTGCATGTCAAAAAAATAAACACAAATTCAGACATTGTACAGTTATATAGGAATAATACATGATCAAAAGGAATCTTTTGACAAATGATGGCCTCTCTTTGTAATTGACTCCCATTGTATGTGATGTTCAGACCACAGGTGCTCAGGTGCAGGTTGCAGGGGACATGCTGCCAGAATCCACTGAGAGAGCTGTCACTATCTCAGGCACTCCTCAGGCCATCACACAGTGTGTCAGACACATCTGCTCTGTCATTCTGGAAGTAAGCCAGCCAATACAATTAACGTACAGTATTATTATAGCATCCAATTGTTCAAATTTATATCCAGACCTGAAACGACTCAAGGATTGATAATTATGGTATCTAACTACACCATAATAATTGTGACTACAGCCATATCAGGGCCTAAGAAACAATGGGATCTAACTAGTTGCAGTTGGTAGTGATGTGTTTGTCTGATCAGTCATTGCTGTTTGTTGGTTGGTTGTGTCTTCAGTCACCGCCCAAAGGAGCAACTATCCCATATCGCCCCAAGACCATGCCAGGAGCCGGCCATCCAGTATTTCAACAACAACAACAACAACAACAACATGCTTCACAAGTGAGTTTTTTGTTGTTGTTGTCTGTACAAAAGTTACACTTGAATACAATACAGTAAGATAAAAATATATATATACACATCAGCCCCTTGGCGCTGATGATTGGCAAGTGATGGCAGGTGATCAAATAGCCTTCTAAGGTTGATGATGTTATGTTCAGGAAATGTACGATAACCTTGTTCAAAAAGCCTGCATGTCCATTAGAATTGTTTATGTGTCTGTATATCCCAATTCATTCCTTGAAAATGATAGACAAGAACCTGTTACATGACGATGGAAGGCTGGAAGGACAGCTACTAGCCACATAATGTTGTTGTTGTATATTCATTACCATACCTGCTTGTAATTAAAGACGTCATTAAAATGAGCTCTGGGAAAAATTCAAACTAGGCACTCATTCCGCTCATTCTAGGAATTTCATGGAAATGAATTGCATTTCCTGTTATTCCAATTAAAATGTAGATTCTGCATCTTCCTGGCCTTTTTTGATTCCGAGTAATCAAGTTAAGAAATGTAATTGGGGTTCAGGCTACAAAAACATTCGGAGATGTCACGCAATGTCACGCAAAAACATCCAGTGCATCTTTTCACCACTAGAGGGAAGCATCCGCATATATTGACGTCTCTCCGCTGTTTGTAGAATGTGAGTGGCCAGATGTGAAATTGCTGCTACAGCCAGTTGACTTTAAACATCTATAGTCTCCGGTCAGAGCTGTCATATAATTACACAGCAGTTAGTAAGCACATCGCCACGTTACAAATGACGGCAATGTACAGATGGGCATCAACGCTAGACAAAATACGGCACTTAAACCTCTCGCTTTGCCATGTGGCATTATCCGTTATGGCTCCCATTTTACATACAGACAAATCCATTATGACCTTTCACAAATGTGTGTATCCGATTGGACATCCTAGGCAAAGCGAAACCAAAAAAAAATGAAATGGGTAACCTTTCGATTAAATTAGGTGGATCGAAACATAGACGTAGTAGTAGCTACAGATTGTGGGAATGTGACCAAAGCAGCATGGGACATACATCAAATCCTCATGTGTTGCAACCATTTAGAAAATAATCATAACGGGACAAGAGGAGAAATGGTCAAACAGTTATAATACCCCACTCCTGTATCCCATTTTTGCAGGCCTTCACAATTCAAGGACAGTATGCGTATCCACATCAAGATGTAAGTGCATTTGTCTGATCCAATAACACCCACCCCAATGACCCACTCCTGCCCACAACCACCACCAACTTCCAAGCCACCACTATGCCCTCAGTGCACTCATTAGCAAGGAGGAAACATTAACACTATCCTGTACTGTGGTGTTTATTAACACTAGCATAGCAGCTTGCTTTGTTTCAGAAGAGTGTGAGAAAAGAAAGGGACCATGACAAAATAAGCTAACGGTAACTTGGCACCTCTTGCTCATAGAAATACCACATCTAATATTGAAGAATCTCATCACTTCCATGACAAGCCAGCATAATTCTGATTCTGATGTCAAACGTCGAATTCTTCACCAAACTAACACACATTCTGAACTCTGTGTTTGAATTTAAGATTGGCTCTGTATTGTAGCTCTAGCTGTCAGCTCCGCTGAAATAATCCAGTTTGATTGGTTAGTTCTAACTTCCTTCCTACCCTGCAGTTGACCAAGCTTCACCAGTTGGCTATGCAGCATATCCCCCTCCCTTCCCTTGGGCAAAGCAACCCTACCTTCCCTGGTACGTACCCAAGGCTCCCTGGGAAAGTCCATCTTATCCCTCTCTCTCTCTCTCTCTCTCTCTCTCTCTCTCTCTGCTCCTCTTTCTTCTTCTGTGCTCATCACACCAATCAAAAACCCTCTTCTGCTTCTGGAAAGACCACGTCTTCTTTTACATGTTTAGGTTTTTACTGTATGTCTGTAAAGATAGAGCCATTTTGACGAGGTGGTAGCCTACATCTTACAGAACCCTCATCTCACAGACCCCTCTCCTTAACCTTGGCAACGATTCTCCTCTGTCTCTAACGTCCTCCCTACCACCCCCTGACCTATACCACCCCATGTATTCTATCCCACAACAAAGAAGCAGCCAACCGAGAAAAAAAAACACAATATTCAAACAGTGAGAATTATTGAATTATTCCAATTGTTTGATAAATAAATAAAAAAGACAGGGTATTGCTGAACATGTATGCATTCCAAAGGATACATTCACAGATTGAAATGCTAAGGTATATTATTAATCTATCATTATGTATAATTGTATGCATTTTATAATCACAGCTGTTAAGTCGCTTTGTGCTTTCATGTTAGATGTACATGCAATGTGATTTGAAGTCTTTAATTAAAGGTGACCAAATAATTGTTGAATGTCATGTCTCAGGGATCATACATATACAGTGACATGCAATGCCACGAATTTCAGTGCATACGGAAACAGTGCTATGTCCTACTCTGCAGGAATGGATGCCTCTGTCGCCACAAGTTCTCAGGAGCTGGCGATACCCAACGACGTAAGTCTTGCTCAGTCTTATCAGCGTCATACAAGGTACAGACTACAGATCGAAGTCATTTAGGCACCGGTTCTGCTGCTCTCAAACAGAGAAGGACAGCTGAAATGGATTGTTGTTGTTGTTGTGATACGGAAGCCAACTGAATGCTGTCTCTTTACATGATGTTCTATTCTTATCTTCAGGACAGATCTCCAATTGTCACATGTCCAAGCTGACGAGAATATTTTTCAGAGTTCCAAATGGTGGAGATAACATTATGGAGGGTGCAGATGTTTTAATTGGACTGATAATCCACGAGAGAAACGTGTGACACATCTTTTGACTTCAATTTGTCACTTTCCTATCTTTTCCTCCTCAGTTTATTGGCAGCATAATTGGCAGACAAGGCAGCAAGATCAATGAGATTCGCCAGGTGTCAGGAGCTCACATCAAGATAGCCAGTGCCACGGACGGATCGCCCATGCGCCAAGTCACAATCATAGGCTCTCCTACCAGCATCAGTGTGGCACACTACCTCATCAATGTCAGGTAAGACTGCCTCACTACCTCTAACAGGTCAGTTGTGAGTTGTGACCCATGAGGCACTACAGTACATGACAGGCAACTGACAAGACCCAACTGAAAATAGAGAACAAAACAGGCAAGATAGTCAAACAACGTAAAACAGTCTAACAACAGACACGACAGTCAAACAACAGACAATATAGTCAATGTAACAGTGTTGACAGGAAGGAAGGATGGAATTGTTTTGTTTTAGGGAAAAGCATTACATATTATCTAAGTGCCTTGGGGTCTACATACAATCTAGTGATCCAAACTCACAAAAGCATGAACACTTTTTTGTCTTACTGCTTTTAACACATAACATTCCTCATTTGATTATTTTTTTCCCTTTCTCTCACTCTCCTCCCATGCTTTACCCATTCTCTTCCTGCCTTTCTTTGGATATGCCTCCCCTTAACTCCTTTGCTGAACCCTACCTTCCCATCTTCTCCCAACCCCATCCTTTCCAAAAATGGCTACCTTCCCTGTATCTGTTTACAGCTTAGAGATGGCTAAATACACCATGCAGGCTGCTTCCTCTGCGTCATCTGTTGACCTCAACAATATGAGCTTCTCTCAGTCTGCTCCCACTGTCTCCACACCCACCTCTATGGCTGTCATGGCCGCCACCACCCAAGTCCCTGGCACCATTAACATGCACTCCCCCTCCACCTTACAGTCCATCCCCACCCAGCACTATGCTGTCCCCGTTTCCAGTCTGCTTGGCATGAAAACGCTCCCTATGCTGGCTATGCACCCAGCAGCTGCCTCAGGGCTCCTGCAAGGTCTATCCCCTTACACCACTAAGATTCCTACTGCTGGCATGAAAAAACCTGAGCGCCAGAAGTTTGCCCCATATTGACATATGGGATAAGAATTGAATTCCCCTTCCAAAAACACGCTTGGGGTCAGTACTGCATAACACTTGTTCCCTGTTGCAAAGCTTGATTAAGATATATTGACTGTATGCAGAGGCCTCATGCCCGTAGGGGGGACAGGGGCGTGTTCCCCCTCAGATTTGTCTCGTTGAAAAATATGTTGTTGTTTCTCTGTGATACTACTAGCCACCTAGCAATTTTATGAAGTTGGCTTTAGGTAGCACAGATAGGTTCCCAATCTCCTACCCTCATTACTAGCTACCAAGAAGCCATTTCAGGATATAAATAAAGTTAGAGTAGCTCGTGTGCAAGGTTTCCTGCTGGCAAGATTGCTACACCTTAGAAAAGCAAGCAGTTGCTAAATGTACTGAATAAAACTCACATGAATTTAAATATTTTACCCAGACTTTAGCAGAGCAGCAGAAAAGCATATAAGAGGTATGCTGAGATGTGCTGAAAAAAATAAACATATTTTTGGCATATAATTAAGCATAATGATTATTCTCTAGTTTGCAGGATAAACCTTTCAGCTGTTTCACACACACACACACACACACACACACACACACACACACACACACACACACACACACACACACACACACACACACACACACACACACACACACACACACACAGTAGTGTCACAGTAGTGTAACAGTATTGTTTGCAACTGTAACTAAAGCGAAATACCTACTTGTGTATCAGAACATACGCAACAATAAACAGGCATTTCTCAAGCTTACAGTATGTGATGCACAGAAACAGCTGATCCTTCCAGCAGAACAGTTTTTTTGAATCGCTGTAAACAGTTTGCCAATGATGTGGTTAGGAAAAAGCCAGTTCCAAACCAGAATTGACGTTGTACCAGCTGCATTCTATCGGTAGGGTAACTGTTAGGTAACACTTTACTTGACACCGAAGTGTCAAGTATTATGACATGGCCATAACCATGCCATAATATGTCATAACAGCTGACATAATGTGTCATAACCTGTTATAATATGGTCATAACACTGTCATGACCCATATATTTACACCTCTTGTGACATATATTGCGTTATTTTATGGCTGGTTATGACACCTACATCAGAGTGTCAAAACCCACATTTATTCAAATGAGTTTTTTCACTGCCAAGATGTTTCCTTTTGTTTGAATGTTTCCTTCTTAAATCCTTTGTTGTTGTGGTAATATATTTTTGTTACAGTCATGCTTATTTTTTATCGTCATTTTTCAAAAACGATCTCGTAGAAAATGAAGTTTATTGCACTGCCGTGAAGCATGATGACCTCCCTGTGACACTTTACGTGGACTAAGAAAATACAATTTATGAAACTGTCACGAAGCATCACGACCATCATAATCATACAAGCCAGATCGGCCTATCACGTACATGCCCTTATATCAGTCATCAATCAAAAAGAGGGTGTCTTGTCCTGCTCCTGCAATCGGATCGTGCATTCATCCCAGTCATCAGCAACAGAGCATTGGGGTAGGTGCACGTCCGACATCAATGTGTGCGCAATTCAAATTCTAATTGAACATGGTCCATTTTGTATATTTTTTATATCACATACATAAACATACTGTTGACACGTAGGCCAGGATGTAATGGAATGTTTTGCCTTGTGTGGTAGCTTTTGAGTGTTTTGACAGGTGTCATAACCAGCCATAAAATAACACAATATATGTCACAACAGGTCTAAATCTATTTATTATAACAGGTTGTGACAAGTTATGTCAGCTGTTATGACATATTATGACATGTTTATGACCGCGAACGTGAACATTTATGTCGCTGGTTGTCAAGTAAAGTTATTACAGTGAAGTTTACTGTAACAATGGTTTTTCCGCTTGGTCATGTTTTTTCCTCCTCCTCCAATAGGCTCTCGTCAGTGGTTACAGACTTGGGTGCTCTGTAGTATTGTTGCACATGCAGTGCTGATGGGATTACTCTAAAGCCGCGTTGGATTCTTGTGGCTTTGAATCTACACAAAAATCCTGTAGAGTGGGACTGGCCTAACTAATTCCTATAGTTCTGTTTTTTTGCCGCTTGGTTTTCTCCAGAACTGAAGTCAAAATGAACAAACCTCTACAGTCCAATTCATATTCCACTCTGCTCTCAATATCTGTGGTTGATGCAGCACACTATTGTAACCACGTTATGTTTATGCTCGTGTTTTTAATTAGGTTCTACTCTTAGTTTTGTTGATGAGCTCTTATGATTTGTTATATTTGTCCCAGACATGAAATTACTTTTAAATAAATCAAGCTTTTTACGAATACAAATTAGTCATTTCTCCTTTTTTATTGCACAGCAAAATCAAACACGTTACACACTTGAGATTAGACTACCCCTCAGTATTAGTAATTACTGTTTTCATCTACAGTATCTTTCTCCTTCACATGAAGAGTGAGCCATAATTCAGATATGGCAGGGCTGTGCACAGACCTTTCAGGGGACAGGTGCTCAAAATGAAAAAGCCCAGGTGTTAATCAACTGTTCTGCTGCTGTGACAGTACTGTTGATATTTAAACGAGGTAGCTAGCTACCTACACGCACTCGACATGTCTCAAGCCATGCATGTTTGAATACTGGGCACCCGCAATCTCCTGCAGGGCAGACTGGGAAACAGGCACAACCGGGCGCACTCGAGCTCTGTACAGGGCAGATCAACAGGAGCAACCAACAGACTGGGTGGGGCAGGGCAAACATGATGACATCACGACAACTTGCGAACGGTGGGTTCTGAACAACAACGTTAAAAAATCTATACGTAACATTTTTGTTTGGGGGAAATATACCACTATCCAAAAGGGCGCTTTGGAGACTGGAAGGCCTAAGGGGCATGTGCTCTGCACAGGTAGAGCCCTATCTGTGCACATGCCTGTCTGCCTGAGATATGGTATGGTAATTTAGTCGACATGCCTTTCCACTTTGCTAGACTATTTTTCAATAATTCATTGTATATTAACGTCTGGGTTATTTTTGTCAAAATAACCTTTCTCTAGGAACTAAGCCACATTTATATATACCGTAGCATTCCTATGGGGGAAAATTGTATAGAGTTGCATGACACAGTATTCAAGATATGGAGTTTCAAGACTGTTATATCTTGGCTAGAGTTTGTCATAAGACTTTCTGAACATACTGTTGGGTTCTGGGAATATGAAATGTTACTTATTAATTGCACTGATGGAGTGATAAGGTTGAGGGTCTGAAACAGAAGTCAAGGGTTATAGGAGGAAGGCATATAGTGTGTGCTAACTAAGCTTGGAATGTGTTGAGTGCAGGGAAGCGATTACATGTGGCAGGCATGGGGAGACGGGTGGCGATCTTAGAAATGAACAAATGGCACTGGGGGTGAGAGGGTAATGTATAACGTTTACATTATGTCAGGATATGTTATTGTTAGCCACCAGGGATCATCTGGGAGGAGGAGAGACACAGTCTGGTATCAATAACCATGACAGGCTTGAGTTGGGGAGGAGTGAGCACTTTGGGGTAGAGGTCAGGACAGATGAAGTGAGGAAGAACAGATATCACTAAGGTTCTGTCTAGCAGCAGGGATGCATTGGCTGTTCAGTTGTGGAGGAGGAGACTCAGCCTAGGAGAAAGGGTTAAATATCAGTGCTTGTGTGAAATGTTTTTTTTTTGTCTGAATTACAGCTGTAACGACCCTTTGGGATGAATTAAACCTTGTTAAGCTTCTCTAGTGTCCGTGAGTTATTTACTCTGAAAAATAAGAACCTAACAATACCATACAAAGTCTAATATATACAGCTAACTGCCAAAATAATGGAAACATCTGAGTAAATCAGGGATGGAAACTATATTGAAAGCAGGTGCTTCCACACATGTTGGGTCCTGAGTTAATTAAGCAATTAACATCCCATCATGCTTAGGGTCATGTACTGTATAAAATGATGGGCAGGCCATTATTTTGGCTACCATGGCTATGTCCCCATAGGATGACAATGCCCCCATCCAGAGGGCACGACTGGTCACTGAATAGTTTGATGAGCATGAAAACGATGTAAACCATATGCCTTGGCCGTCTCAGTCACCACATGTGAAGTAAACACTTATGGAAGATTCTGGAGCAGGGGCTGAGACAGCGTTTTCCACCACCATCAACAACCAAATGATGCCATTCCTCCAGACACTTGTAGAATCTATGCCAAGGTGCATTGAAGCTGTTTTGTCTCATGGTGCCCCTGTTAAAACCCTTTATGTTGGTGTTTGCTTTATTTTGTCAGTTACTTTCTACAGCTCGGCATTCAACACCATAGTACCCTCCAAGCTCGTCATCAAGCTCGAGACCCTGGGTCTCGACCCCGCCCTGTGCAACTGGGTACTGGACTTCCTGACGGGCCGCCCCCAGGTGGTGAGGGTAGGCAACAACATCTCCTCCCCGCTGATCCTCAACACTGGGGCCCCACAAGGGTGCGTTCTGAGCCCTCTCCTGTACTCCCTGTTCACCCACGACTGCGTGGCCACGCACGCCTCCAACTCAATCATCAAGTTTGCGGACGACACAACAGTGGTAGGCTTGATTACCAACAACGACGAGACGGCCTACAGGGAGGAGGTGAGGGCCCTCAGAGTGTGGTGTCAGGAAAATAACCTCACACTCAACGTCAACAAAACTAAGGAGATGATTGTGGACTTCAGGAAACAGCAGAGGGAACACCCCCCTATCCACATCGATGGAACAGTAGTGGAGAGGGTAGCAAGTTTTAAGTTCCTCGGCATACACATCACAGACAAACTGAATTGGTCCACTCACACAGACAGCATTGTGAAGAAGGCGCAGCAGCGCCTCTTCAACCTCAGGAGGCTGAAGAAATTCAGCTTGTCACCAAAAGCACTCACAAACTTCTACAGATGCACAATCGAGAGCATCCTGGCGGGCTGTATCAACGCCTGGTACGGCAACTGCTCCGCCCTCAACCGTAAGGCTCTCCAGAGGGTAGTGAGGTCTGCACAACGCATCACCGGGGGCAAACTACCTGCCCTCCAGGACACCTATACCACCCGATGTCACAGGAAGGCCATAAAGATCATCAAGGACATCAACCACCCGAGCCACTGCCTGTTCACCCCGCTATCATCCAGAAGGCGAGGTCAGTACAGGTGCATCAAAGCTGGGACCGAGAGACTGAAAAACAGCTTCTATCTCAAGGCCATCAGACTGTTAAACAGCCACCACTAACATTGAGTGGCTGCTGCCAACACACTGACACTGACTCAACTCCAGCCACTTTAATAATGGGAATTGATGGGAAATGATGTAAATATATCACTAGCCACTTTAAACAATGCTACCTTATATAATGTTACTTACCCTACATTATTCATCTCATATGCATACGTATATACTGTACTCTATATCATTGACTGTATCCTTATGTAATACATGTATCACTAGCCACTTTAACTATGCCACTTTGTTTACATACTCATCTCATATGTATATACTGTACTCGATACCATCTACTGTATCTTGCCTATGCTGCTCTGTACCATCACTCATTCATATATCCTTATGTACATATTCTTTATCCCCTTACACTGTGTACAAGACAGTAGTTTTGGAATTGTTAGTTAGATTACTTGTTATTACTGCATTGTCGGAACTAGAAGCACAAGCATTTCGCTACACTCGCATTAACATCTGCTAACCATGTGTATGTGACAAATAAAATTTGATTTGATTTGATTTACTTGTAGTTCAGGTTGGCGCATGATTGGATACGCAAACCTTTTAAAGATACTATACACATTGTTTTGCTAATAGAGTACCCTGGAGTCTCACTGGTGAAATCTCTGTTTAGACACACCTACAGTACTAATTTCAAGTTTTTTTTTTTTTTTTTTTTTACAGACCTACTCATTGAAGGGTTCTTCTTTCTTTTTTACTATTTTCTACATTGTAGAATAATAGTGAAGTCATCAAAATTATTAAATAACACACCTGGAATCATGTGGTAACCAAAAAAAAGTGTTAAACAAATCAAAATATATTTTATATTTGAGATTCTTCAAAGTAGCCACCCTTTGCCCTGATGACAGCTTTGCACACAATGTAGAAAATAGTCAAATTAAATAAAAACCCTTGATTGAGTAGCTGTGTCCAAACTTTTGACTGGTACTGTTTATCTCTGGCTGACTCTTGTGTACTATGTATTTGCATTTTTGGTTGGTCACAAATAGCGTATCTGTCAACACCCTAATCAAAAGGTGTTGGGATCATTAAACATGTATCATTTAATAATATGGCTTACTGTCAAAGTATATGTGCTGTACCTGTAAGCTACAAACAGTAGGCAAACTTTTTTCAATACTATATTTGTTTTGATGATCTGGGCTTAACCCAAAACATCAAATGAATATTCAACACATAAAAATGTCCTCTCGAGTGCTACAGGAACAGCTTTCTCTTGTCTGGCCTATTCAAGCATGCTGCTTTCAATGGCCAGGTATACTGTAGTCCTCACTGTTTCTCTGCCCTCTTCCTTTCAAGAATGAACCCTTGTGCCACTGCATACAGTGTACTAAGAAAATATTCAGACTCCTTGACTTTTTACACATTTTGTTACGTTACAGCCTTATTCTAAAATTGATTAAATAGTTTTTATCCCCCTCATTAATTTACACACAATACCCCATGACGACAAAGCAAAAACAGTTTATGTTTTCTAATTTATATTAAAAAATACATTTAAAAAAATCAAATTTACATAAGTGTTCAGACCCTTTACTCAGTACTTTTGCACCTTTGGCAGCGATTACAGCCTTGAGGCTTCTTGGGTTTGACGCTACAAGCTTGGCACACCTGTATTTGGGTAGTTTCTCCCATTCTTCTCTGCAGATCCTCTCAAGCTCTATCAGGTTGGATGGGGAGTGCCACTTGCATAGCTATTTTCAGTTCTCTCCAGAGATGTTAGATTGGGTTCAAGTCTGGCTCTGGCTGAGCCACTCAAGGACATTCAGAGACTTGTACCGAAGCCACTCCCGCATTGAGTTGGCTGTGTGCTTAGGGTCTGTGTACTTTGCTCCGTTCATCTTTGCCTCGTTCCTGACTAGTCTCCCAGTCCCTGCTGCTGAAAAGTATCCGCACAGCATGAAGATGCCACCACCATGCTTCACAATAGAGATGGTATTGGCCAGGTGATGAGCAGTGTCAGGTTTCCTCCAGGCCAAATAGTTCAATTTTGGTTTCATCAGACAAGAGAATCTTGTTTCTCATGGTCTGAGAGTATTTTAGATGCCTTTTGGCAAACTCCAAGCGGGCTGTCATGTGCATTTTACTGAGGAGTAGCTTCCGTCTGGCCACTCTACCATAAAGGTGGTGGTGCAGAGTTGGTTGTCCTTCAGGAAGTTTCTCCCATCTCTACAGACGAACTCTGGAGCTCTGTCAGAGTGACCATTGGGTTCTTGGTCAACTCTCTGACCAAGGCTTTTCTCCCCCGATTGCTCAGATTGGCTGGGCGGCCAGCTCTAGGAAGTGTCTTGGTTGTTCCAAACTTCTTCCATTTTAGAAGGATGGAGGCCACTGTGTTCTATTGGACCTTCAATGCTGAGGAATGTTTTTGGTACCCTTCCCCAGATCTGTGCCTCGACACAATCCCTTCGACCTCACGCCTTGTTTTTTTCTCTGACATGCACTGTCAACTGTGGGACCAGATGTGTGCCTTTCCAAATCACGTCCAATCAGTTTAATTTATCATAGATGGACTCTAATCAAGTTGTAGAAACATCTCAAGGATGATCAATGGAAACAAGGTGCACCTGAACTCAATTTCGAGTCTTATAGCAAAGTGTCTGAATGATTAAAGTTGAAGTCGGAAGTTTACATGCACTTAGGTTGGAGTCATTAAAACTTGTTTTTCAACCACTCTACAAATTTCTTGTTAACAAACTATAGTTTTGGCAAGTTGGTTAGGACATCTACTTTGTGCATTAGACAACTCATTTTTCCAACAATTCTTTACAGACAGATTATTTCACCTATGATTCACTGTATCACAATTCCAGTGGGTCAGAAGTTTACAAACACTAAGTTGACTGTGCCTTTAGAAGCTTCTGATAGGCTAATTGACATCATTTGAGTCAATTGGAGGTGTACCTGTGGATGTATTTCAAGTCCTACCTTCAAACTCAGTGCCTCTTTGCTTGACATCATGGGAAAATCAAAAGAAATCTGCCAAGACCTCATCCTTGGGAGCAATTTCCAAACTCCTGAAGGTACCACCTTCATCTATACAAACAATAGTATGCAAGTATAAACACCATAGGACCACGCAGCTATCATACCGCTCAGGAAGGAGACTTATTTTGTCTCCTAGAGATGAACGTACTTTGGTGTGAAAAGTGCAAATCAATCCCAGAACAACAGCAAAGGACCTTGTAAAGATGCTGGAGGAAACAGGTACAAAAGTATCTATATCCACAGTAAAACAAGTGCTATATCGACATAACCTGAAAGGCCGCTCAGCAAGGAAGAAGCCACTGCTCCAAAACCCCCATAAAAAAAGCCGGAAAACAGTTTGCAAATGCACATGAGGACAAAGATTATACTTTTTGGAGAAATGTCCTCTGGTGGTCTGATGAAACAAAAATAGGACTGTTCGGCCATACTGGCTGTTTGGAGGAAAAAGGAGGAGGCTTGCCAGCAGAAACACACCATCCCAACCGTGAAGCACGGTGGTGCCAGCATTATGTTGTGAGGGTGCTTTGCTGCAGGAGGGACTGGTGCACTTCACAAAATAGATGGAAATTTGAGGATGGAAAAATACGTGGATATATTGAAGCAACATCCCAAGACATCAGTCAGGAAGTGAAAGCTTGGTCGCAAATGGGTCTTCCAAATGGACAATGACCCCACGCACACTTCCAAAGTTATGGCAAAATGGCTTAAGGACAACAAAGTCAAGGTATTGGAGTGGCCATCACAAAGCTCTGACCTCAATCCCATAGAAAATGTGTGGACAGAACTGAATAATCGTGTGTGCGAGCAAGGAGGCCTACAAACCTGACGCCATTACACCAGCTCTGTCAGGAGGAATGGCAAAAAATTCACCCAAATTATTGTGGGAAGCTTGTGGAAGGCTACCCGAAACGTTTGACCCAAGTTAAACAATTTAAAGGCAATGCTACCAAATACTATTTGAGTGTATGAAAACTTCTGACACACTGGGAATGTGATGAAAGAAATGAAAGCTGAAATAAATCATTCTCTCTCTACTATTATTCTAAGATTTCACATTCTTAAAATAAAGTGGTGATCCTAACTGACCTAAGACAGGGAATTTTTACTCTGATTAAATGTCAGGAATTGTGAAAAACTGAGTTGAAATGTATTTGGCTAAGGTATATGTTAACTTCCGACTTCAACTGTATGTAAATAAGGTATTTCTGTTTTTTTATTTTTAATACATTTGCAAAAACTTTTGCTTTGTCATTCTGAGGTATTGTGCGTGTACATTTTCTTTATTTGATCCATTTTAGGATAAGGCTGTAATGTAACAAAATGTGGAAAAAGTGAAGGGGTCTGAATACTTTCCGAATGCACTGGACACACTGACTTCAGAAAGTATTCACACCCCTTGACTTGTTTCACATTTTGTTGTGATAAAGAATGAATTTAAAAAATATATTAAATTGAATAATTTGTCAGTGGCCTACACACAATAGCCCATAATGTCAAAGTGGGGTTATTTTAAAAATTTTTACAAATCATACCAAGTATAAAGGTTACATTTCTTCATTCAACATGCATTCAATCCCTTTTTTTAATGGCAAGCCTAAATAAGTTCAGGAGTGAAAATGTGCTTAGCAAGTCACAAAATAAGTTACATTGGCTCACTCTGTGTGCAATAATAGGGTTTAAAATGATTTTTGAATTACTGCCTCATCTCTGTACCCCATCTGTACCTCATCTGTAAGGTCCCTCAGTCGAGCAGCGAATTTATTTCAAACACAGATTCAACCACAAAGACCAGAGAGGTTTTCCAAAGTCTCGCAAACAAAAAAGCAGACGTTGAATATCCCTTTAAGCATGGTGAGATTATTAATTACACTTTGGATGGTGTATCGATACACTCAGTCACTGCAAATATACAAGCATTCTTCCTAACCCGGAGGGGAAGGAATCCGCTCAAAGATTTCACCAATGGTGATTTTAAAATGGAATGGAGCTCAGTGACCTGTATTCATGGATACCAAGGGAAACTAGGCTTCACCAAAAATGTTACCAATAAAAGAAGATAAATTATAAAATAAGTTCTCTTTCGTCTCTCTCTGTGTTTCCATAATATTCCGTCATTTCGCAAGGGGCTGAATCTCACCTGAGAAATCACCAGAGCGAGCGAACAGTGCCCCCATCTGTCTCAGTATGTATAGCTGTTGTTATGATTGCTGTCTGAACCAAAGCGTATAACATTTTGGTGCTGTAGCATTTGATTGATTGATGCCAGCAATCATTTGGCCTTTATTTGCCAAGCTGAGCTCAACTGTGGGTTGTCCTGGTGCAACAAAACATCCCCCAAGGGAGTGCAGTTTGGATTGGGCTTCAGACCAATCAGATCACTTCCTAAGGAAAATGTAATTTTCAGAAAAACATGTCTGTTTCTGGTCTGCTTGTGTTGATGTCCTTCAGTAGCTAGCCTGCTAAATCAGCCCTTTTCTAAGCCATGGATGGAGATGGGGATTTGAACTTGTGGTTTTGACTTAATTCTGTTTACAGGCCAATGATTTACTGCAATTCTAATCGAACCATAAATCCATATTTAGTACCACTGGCCTGAGATGCTTAAAGTTCAATATGTAGCCTAGATGTAGCCCAGTAGGCTCCCGCTAACTAGCTAGCTAATTTATCTGGTTCTGTAGTTCATTGTTGTCCATGCGAGGAAGTTAGGCTAGCAAGCATTTTAGCTAGGTAGCCTATGACAACAAAAACTAAAAGTGTACTGTATGACAGAGCCATACACCGTGTTGCCAACATGAAAGAGAGGAGGATGACACTGGTGTTCAACTAGTCTACAAGTAGGGAGAGTCAACATTCTTTGTTTTACTTGCTTGTGCATGCATACACGCACGCACACACGCACGCACACACGCACACACACACGCACACACACACACACACACACACACACACACACACACACACACACACACACACACACACACACACACACACACACACACACACACACAGACATAATCTAGTACCATGGACAGCCACATGATATTTAGTAAAGTTAATTGGACTAAATTGTGTTGGTATCTTTATGTTTGTTTTCAGTGTATTAAACTAAGCATATACAGCCTTGTTGATTTGATGATGTTTAAGTTGAAATGGTGCTGGAATAGCGGAGGCCGTGCTCCTGTTGTCTTTGTGCTGACTTGCGGCTAACGCCGTGGTTCTAAATCAGTAGTTGTTTAGTAAACTGACGGGGGAAAAACTTGCTTGACCATGCTGCAGATTATAGAACTGTTGGTCACATGCAATGTTTGCTTTGTGGACTTCACCAGACAGACATTGCTCTCCGGTTTTGTGATGAACAAATGTATGTGTAGTTGAATTTGTTCTGCCACTGTGTGACTGTTGTCTTTTTGTTGTCACAGCTTTATTGTATATCACGGCGGTGTATAAACGAATGGGTTATAGCGCAAACAACACCCTTATCACAACATAGGTTGCAAAATTGCTTTTTTTTACTGGCTTGGCTTCCTCAGTTATTTTACCCACGCACCACTACTGGTGGAGGTAAGCACAGGTACAATCCTAGAGGAAACCTGGTTCAGTCAGCTGTACACCAGACACTGGGAAGGGAATTCACCTTTCAGCAGGACAATAACCGAAAACACAAGACCGAATCTACACTGCAGTTGCTTACCAAAAAGACAGTGAATGTTCCTGAGTGGCCAAGTTACAGTTTTGACTTAAGTCTGCTTGAAAATCTATGGCACGACTTGAAAATGGTTGCCTTGCAATGATCAACAACCAACTTGACAGAGCTTGAAGAATTTTGAAAAGAATAAAGGGCAAATATTGTACAATCCAGGTGTGGAAAGCTCTTAGAGATGTACCCAGAAGACTCACAGCTGTAATGACTGCCAAAGGTGAATCTAACATGTATTGACTCAGGGGGTGTTAGTACTTAGGTAAATTAGATCATTCTATATTTAATTTTCAATAAATTTGCAAACATTTAGAAATATGTTTTTACTTTGTCATTATGGGTTATTGTGTGTAGATGGGTGAGAGAAAAAATATACCGTACCAGTTAAAAGTTTGGACACACCTACTCATTCAAGGGTTTTTCTTTATTTTTACTATTTTCTACATTGTTGAATAATAGTGAAGACATCAAAACTATGAAATAACACATATGGAATCATGTACAGTAGTAACCAAAAAAGTGTTAAACAAATAAAAAAATATGTATATTTTAGATTCTTCAAAGTAGCCACCCTTTGCCATGATGACAGCTTTGCACACTCTTGGCATTCTCTCACCTCTTCACTTGGAGTGCTTTTCTAACACTCTTGAAGGATTTCCTTACATATGCTGAGCACTTGTTGGCTGCTTTTCCTTCACTCTGCAGGCCAACTCATCCCAAACCATCTCATTTGGGTTGAGGTCAGGTGATTGTGGAGGCCAGGTCACCTGACACGTGGAGATAATCATTTCACCTACTCTGCGTCTCACAAAGACACGGCGGTTGGAACCAAAAATCTCAAATTTGGACTCATCAGTCCAAGGGACAGATTTCCAACTGTCTAATGTCCATTGATTGTGTTTCTTGGCCCAAGCAAGTCTCTTCTTATTATTGGTGTCCTTTAGTAGTGGTTTCTTTGCAGCAATTTGACCATGAAGGCCTGATTCATGCAGTCTCCTCTGAACAGTTGAGATGTGTCTGTTACTTGAACTCTGTGAAGCATTTATTTGGGCTGTAATTTTTGAGGCTGGTAAATCTAATAAACGTATCCTCTGTAGCAGAAGTAACTCTGGGTCTTCCTTTCCTGTGGCAGTCTTCATGAGAGACAGTTTCATCATAGCGCTTGATGGTTTTTGCGACTGCTCTTGAAGAAACTTTCAAAGTTGTTGAAATTTTCCAGATTGACTGACCTTCATGTATTAAAGTACTGATGGACTGTTATTTCTCTTTGCTTATTTGATTTGTTCTTGCCATAATATGGACTTGGTCTTTTACCAAATAGGCCTATCTTCTGTATGCCAACCCTACCTTGTCACAACACAACTGATTGGCTCAAACGAAGGAAAGAAATTCCATAAATTTACTTTTAACAAGGCACACCTGTTAATTGAAATGCATTCCAGGTGACCACCTCATGAAGCTGGTTGAGAGAATACTACTTTGAAGAATCTATAATGTAGAAAATTGTAAAAAAAATAAAGAAAGAAAGACCCTTGAATGAGTCGGTGTGGCAAAACGTTTGACGGGTACTGTATATTTATCCATTTTGAATTCAGGGTGTAACACAACACAATGTAGAATAAGTCAAGGGGTATAAATACTTTCTGAAGGCACTGTATTAAACTTTTTTTTATATATAAATTGAAAGATTCATAATTTCCCTGTGCTCACAATCCAACCCCCTAAGAACCCAAGAAATACATAACATGGTCTTACATTTCCAAATAGTGGATTATTCCATTCAGGTCTAAAATGCTGTTGAATATAATCAATAGTTAGGGAATGGAAATGTAATGACAGCAAGTAAAGACATTTCAACCTTAGGTGAAGGGTAACTGCAGCAACAGCCAACAGTGGTGCTGGGCTGTGTGCCCTGGGCAGTTAGGAGTTCACAGACTTTTGTTTAATGTAAGAGTAATGATTTCCCTTCTGGCCCTTTCACAGGGGAAAGTAAAAGGGGCATGGAATTTCTCGAAATAATCAATTATATTAATGTAGTACCCACAGTGTTGGGAATGAAAAAGATTTGAGCTTAATCACTCTGCAGTGCTACTCTATGACATGTACAGTATGCATGTTGTCATACTCTGATAAATGCCTAGATTTTCCCGAGAGTGAGCATTGAGTAAGACATTGACCAAATAGCTTAATTATGGTACTGGAATGTGTTATGAATTATATAATTTTTTATTGTGGTAAAAAAGGTAAGGTGTGTGTGTGTGTGTGTGTGTGTGTGTGTGTGTGTGTTCTTTGACTTGAGCATTTAGTTGTCTGGGCACAGTCTCAGTTCACAATGGTTTTCTCATATCAGCCAAATGAAATTACTGTAGTGAAACATTACATCAAGGACCCTCAAAGAACAGGATAACCTACTAAAAACAATATATTGGTTGGTTCGTTAACCCGAGGGTCTTCACAGACTCACTCATGCTTTATTGTTGAATTCTCCATAAAGAAGCCATACGCAACCCTTCTAGTGGTCAAGTCCACGCTCCTATTTCATTGACCCCATGAATATGTGACGCAAGGACCCTAATGTTTTTTTGGTCACCCATACCAAAAAAAGTGCCAATGTAGACCAGGGAGAGAGCGCATTGGCGTCACACTCGTCTCACAGTGTATCGAACGAACGACAGAACAGTTGTTATACTGCACGTAGAATGGAAGACCGTAAGTTGTGCAAGACACGTCTAGACAATCAAGCATCCTTATTGGGAACTACGCTACTAGATCAGTGTTTGCAATAGTGTTTGTATTATTGGTTTGTTGTAGGCTATATACGACCGTTTATCTGTCTCGATAGTGATATGTTGTTACCGTGGGCAGTTTATAGCCTGTAATAAGAAAGCTTCGACTTCTTCCTCAACCCAACCGTCAGCCAACGGATAAAGGACACATGCAGAAGCTTACAGGTAACATGCATTTATATTATCTGCCACTTTCAATTGGTTCGCAATTTATGCAGGTGTATACCCCACCAATTAATCCAATATGAAATAATGTGGCTTCATTCATACCAATTGACTTTGTTCAATAGGAGATAGTTGTGTAAATATCTGATGATTCATAGCATCACGCCCCTGACATCTATAGTATACAGAATGGATTTAAAGGTAGTAAATGCATAATACAATGTGCATGCATATCTGGACAGATTGGAAACCGGTGAGGTAGTAATAACATAATAAAACCATTCGAAGACGGTCTACCTGCGTATGACTGTTGCGCTCTAATCTGACGACCAATCTAATAAACTAAATGTGTATGTCGCTATAATCAGAATAATGAAAGGTTTTATTTTATGTTGAATTGGACAACAATGTGAATTCGCTGCGAAATAACATTCGTACCTCCTGTTTTGAGATGTCTGGCAATGTCTAAAGTCAATTTAATAACCGAGGCTATAGCGCTGTAACAGGTGCTGGAAACTGAATAAACATGTTGAGGTGGGGATGTCAAGACCAAGCACAATCTATTTGATCATACTGCAAATGAACTTCTTGAAATAAGCAATTGCAATATAAAACATTGTATTCTCCTATCACATGCATCATTTGTCATCATGTCATGTTGAAAGGTTTGAACCATAGAAACCTCATATAATCATTTAACAACCAATAGGTCAGTGTGCTTAGTAAACATCTCTCAAACAATCCGTTCTGAAAATGGTGTGTCTGTGTTATAGTAGTAGTAGAGCTTAGTATAAGCCTTAAGAGAACACTGCCTTTCCCTTTAATAACTGCAGCTTAGCTTTAATTGGGGGATTTTGGTTGTCGACTACACGATGGCCCACTGGGCATAGTCATCAATTCAAAGTCTATTCCACATTGGTTCAACGTCATTAAATGACGTGGCAACAACGTTGATTCAACCAGTGTAAGCCCAGTGTGGGAGTTGAACTGGTCTTGAGGTTAATCGTGTGAATGGGGTATCATTGCTGATGTGATAGGTGACCTCCAGCACACAGTTGCTACCTTATTTAAGAGTCAATGGCCCTGTACACGCTCAAATTGTACCACTGATACGACTGTGATACAGTTGACAGTTTTTCTGCACAAAAATAAATTCACAAGCATTGTGGATATATATATATATATATATATATATATATATATATTTTTTTTTTTTTTTCAGTCAAGCTCTCTGTTGTATCACAACAATATCAATAGCATCACAACCATTGAGGCAAATGTGTTGTTGTACATCAGTTGTACAACATGACTGTGTAAAGAGCCATAAAATAGGAAATGCTTCAGCCAGTTATTCTCTTCCCAGCTTACTCTGCTACGGTCTGTTATAAACTGCTGATGCTATCCAACCTCGGAGTTAAGGGCAGACTCCACTACATTCCCATTTGCATAAGACTACATTTGATAATTTAGTAGACCCACCCTAACAAAGGAGGCCGAGCAGCATAGCGTAGAGATGATAATCATGAATAAACAATGATGGCCGTTATTCGCTCGCTTCCCCCAGAAGATTTTGGCATGAAGGGAGAACTCCACTCAAGAATAAGAGATGGACCCTTCATAGATGTGTGTTGGACCAACAAGAGCATTTAGAGCAGTCAGCCATGGAACAACTCTAGGCTCTCAACAAAGAAGGAAGGAAGGATGAGGAAGATCAGGTCCCCAAAAGTGCTCATCTAAATCATTTGTATTGGCCAGCCCTTGCCAAACCAGTCCAATTCAAATATTATACATGAGTCTATAAGCAACAACTATACAGTCTTCACTCAATGTAAAACTGGCATTTTATTAGACACCGTCGGTCAAAAGTTTTAGAACACCTACTCATTCAAGGGTTTTCTTTTTTAAAAAACATTTTCCACATTGTAGAATAATAGTGAATACATCAAAACTATGAAATATCACATATGGAATCATGTAAAAAAATATATATATATATATTTACATCAAAATATATTTTATATTTGAAATTCTTCAAATAACCACCCTTTGCCGCCTTGATGACAGCTTTGCACACTCTTGACATTCTCTCAACCAGCTTCACCTGGAATGCTTTTCCAACAGTCTTGAAGGAGATCCCACATATGCTGAGCACTTGTTGGCTGATTTCCTTCACTCTGCGGTCCAACCCATCCCAAACCATCTTAATTTGGTTTTCGGCCGGGGGATTGTGGAGGCCAGGTCATCTGATGCAGCACTCCATCACTCTCCATGGTAAAATAGCCCTTACACAGCCTGGATGTGTGTTGTGTCATTGTCCTGTTGAAAAACAATTGATAGTCCCGCTAAGCCCAAACTAGATAGGGTGACGTATTGCTGCAGAATGCTGTGGTAACCATGCTGGTTAAAGTGTGCCTTGAATTCTAAATAAATCACAGACTGTGTTACCAGCGAAGCACCCCCACATTATTGCACCTCCTCCTTCATGCTTTACGGTGGGAAATACACATGCGGAGATCATCCGTTCACCCACACCGGGTCTCACAAAAACACGGCGGTTGGAACCAAAAATCTCCAATTTGGACTCCAGACCAAGTTACAGATTTCCACTGGTCTAATGTCCATTGCTCTTGTTTCTTGGCCCAAGCAAGTCTCTTATTATTATTGGTGTCCTTTAGTAGTGGTTTCTTTGCAGCAATTCGACCATGAAGGCCTGATTCACATAGTCTCCTCTGGACAGTTGATGTTGAGATGTGTCTGTTACTTGAACTATGTGAAGCATTTATTTGGGCTGTAATTTTTGAGGCTGGTAAGTATAATGAACTTATCCTCTGCAGCAGAGGTAACTCTGCGTATCCCATTCCTGTGGCAGTCCTCATGAGAGCCAGTTTCATCATAGCGCTTGATGGTTTTTGCAACTGCTCTTGAAGAAACTTGAAACTTTCTTGAAATGTTCCGTATTGACTGACCTTCATGTGTTAAAATAATGATGGACTATCGTTTCTTTTTTGCTTATTTGAGCTGTTCTTGCCATAATATGGACTTGGTATTTTGCCAAATAGGGCTATCATCTGTATACCACCCCCACTACCTTGTCACAACACAACTGACTGGCTCAAACAAATAAAGAAGGAAAGAAATCCCACAAATTAATTTTTAAGAAGGCACACCTGTTAATTGAAATGCATTCCAGGTGACTACCTCATGAAGCTGGTTGAGAGAATGCCAAGAGTGTGCAAAGCTGTCATTAAGGCAAAGGGTGGCTGTTTGTAGAATCTCAAGTATAAAATATTTTTTGATTTGTTTAACACTGTTGGTTACTACATGATTCCATATGTGTTATTTCATAGTTTTGATGTCTTCACTATTATTCTACAATGTAGAAAATAGTAAAAATAAAGAAAAACCCTTCAATGAGTAGGTCTGTCCAAACTTTTGACCGGTAGTTAAGTTTTGATGTAGCCTTCCTTGCCTGGCTGGCTGATGAATAAGACTATAATATAACATATGTCACAATTTCAGTGTCTCGTTAAATGTTATTGAACCTGGCAGTTTCACACTCTTAAATAGCATAGCCAGATGAAATTTTGCCGAGCCCGATTAAATGTTGCTGAGACATTGCATTGTTCAGTCACATAGGCATTTTGAGATGTGAAGACAACTTCGACTGAACCTCGACTGAATCACAACTGTGTCAACAGTAACGACTAGCCTAAACCTGCTCTCATCAAAAGACAAAACCTGTTCATTCATTCTAAACCAGTAGAGCAGTACACCTTTAAATGTCACTTGAAACATTGATAGTCTTCTGTCAGCCAGACAGGCATCAATAAACCTTTCATTCTGTGCTCATACAACCACTATTGTTGTACTGAATTATACAGAAATAACTCATTACCACTGTTAGATAATCATTGGGATTATTTCCACATATGCAATTGACTTCCACATGAACTAACAGATCAAAGGCAATAAGAGAAAAACAATATGAGAAAAAGAAAGACGAACACACAGTTGACGAGAGCCACTATGAACCAAGATTCTGGTTGATGGTTAGCCTGAGGACAATACAGAGTCCAGTAGGAGGGAAAGAGGACAGCTAGCATGCAACAGTAGTAGCAGCGGGACTGTCGCAGCCAGGCACTAGCAGCTTTTAGGTTACGGCAAATAGAGCCAAATGATGTCCTTTTACTAATGAACCACTGGCTCTGTCTGCTGCGGCACTATCGGTATGCACCTTGTTCTGCCACCTCTCAGAGCCCAGTCTCAGCCTTGCTTCTTTGATTTTGCCTCTTGGCTCATACACAACAATTTAACAGAACAGAATCACCTCACAAATAACAAACGCCACTGGCATCCCACACCACTCATTTTCAATTCAAGTCTGTTCTGTGAATGGATTGGAATTGTTTTCGGGTATTGCAAAATTATCATTGTCTTAAATGCAGATGTTGAAGTAACCTCGTCCCCGGGCTGGAAGTCTAGGGCCGTGGTGTTGAGACTACACATGAAGTGACTTCCAATTTATGTTTGGAATTGAGTTTGAATTCACCGCAGCCCTTATCTCAATATATACTTCCCCGAGGTTCCAGGACAGGCCCATCCATTTATTAGTGTGGCATATCCTAAGAAATTACATTTTTTTTTTAACGTTGTTACTGATAACATATGTTTCTTGTTCCCTTTATATTACTATATAGCATTTTTTTTTTAAAGACTGACTTGCTCAGAGAAAGCTTAAAATATTTATACAGCTTCTATTCTTTCAAGAGAATCCTAATTAGGAAACGGTAGTTGCAGCTACTCTGTTGAAAGCTAATTCAGTGCCAGTGGAGTTGACATTTGAATCAATACTGCATGGACTCTTTTTAAATGGGTCCCGATACATGTCTACAGCTCATTGTTAGGTCAAAGTCAATACAGAGAAATCTTACCTTTTTACACAGAGATAGACACATCTATTCCGCTGCAGTGTCAAAACAAAACACAGAAAGGCATTAAATCACAAAAATAAATGACATGTTATGATAGTTTAGTGACTCAAATAGATTGATTAGTAATGAAAGAAAACGTGTCTTCGTCTCTGTCACAAGACATTGCATACGGGTGTCATCAACATGACCTCGCCAACTCAATGCAGTAATTGACGTCCGTCCTACTTACCTAGGACCAACTCTGTGGCATTGTGGATAGTGTGTTCACCCTGATATTGGAAGGTTGGGAGTTAGATCCCTGGATGAGTCATACCAAGGACTATAAAAATGGGACCCGATGGCGGTGAGGACCTGTGACAGACTAACAGTCCTGTCTAGGAGGTGCACTTGAAACCTGCAGAAACAGGAGATAGGCGCCTGCTTCTATGGGCTGTTCCATCTCGCACAAGCTGATAGTATTCACACGCCTTGACTTTTTTTCCAATACCCCATAATGTCAAAGTGGAATTATGTTTTTGAAAATGTTTACAAATGAATTAAAAACGAAATGCTGAAATGTTTAAAGTCAATAACTATTCAACCCCTTTGTTATGGCAAGCCTAAATACATTCAGGAGTAAAAAATGGCCTAATAAGTTGCATGGACTCACTCTGTGTGCAATAATATTGATTCACATGATTTTAGAAGGACTACTTCCGCTCTTTACCCCACATATATAATTATCTGTTAGGTCCCTCAGTCGAGCAGTGAATTACAAACACAGATTCAACTACGAAGACCATGGTTTTCCAATGCCTCGCAAAGGGCACTTATTGGTAGATGGATACAAATGGAAAAAAAACAGACATTGAATATCCATTTGAGCATGGTGAAGTTATTAATTACACGTTGGATGGTGTATCAATACACCCAGTCACTACAAAGATACAGACATCCTTCCTAACTCAGTAAGAAACCACTCAGAACTTTCACCATGAGGCCAATGGTGAGTTTAAAACAGTTGCAGAGTTAAATGGCTGTGATAGGAGAAAACTGAGGATGGATCAACAACATTTTAGTTGCTCCACAATACTAACCTAACTGACAGAGGGAAAAGAAGGAAGCCTGTACAGAATAAAAAATATTCAGAAACATGCATCCTGTTTGCGACAAGGCAATAAAGTAATACTGCAAAAAAATGTGGCAAAGCAATGAACTTTTTGTCCTGAAAACAAAGGGTTATGTTTGGGGCAAATCCAATACAACACATTAATGAGTAGCACTCTCCATATTTTCAAGCTTAGTGATGGCTGCATCATGTTATGAGTATGCTTGTAATTGTTATGTACTGGGGAGTATTTGAGGATAAAAAATAAATGTAATGGTGCTCAGCACAGGCAAAATCCTAGAGAAAAACTTGGTTCAGTCTGATTTCCACCAGACACTGGGAGATGATTTCACCTTTCAGCAGGACAATAACCTAAAACAAAAGGCCAAATCTACAGTGCCTTGCGAAAGTATTCGGCCCCCTTGAACTTTTCGTCCTTTTGCCACATTTCAGGCTTCAAACATAAAGATATAAAACTGTATTTTTTTGTGAAGAATCAACAACAAGTGGGACACAATCATGAAGTGGAACGACATTTATTGGATATTTCAAACTTTTTTAACAAATCAAAAACTGAAAAATTGGGCGTGCAAAATTATTCAGCCCCTTTACTTTCAGTGCAGCAAACTCTCTCAAGAAGTTCAGTGAGGATCTCTGAATGATCCAATGTTGACCTAAATGACTAATGATGATAAATACAATCCACCTGTGTGTAATCAAGTCTCCGTATAAATGCACCTGCACTGTGATAGTCTCAGAGGTCCGTTAAAAGCGCAGAGAGCATCATGAAGAACAAGGAACACACCAGGCAGGTCCGAGATACTGTTGTGAAGAAGTTTAAAGCCGGATTTGGATACAAAAATATTTCCCAAGCTTTAAACATCCCAAGGAGCACTGTGCAAGCGATAATATTGAAATGGAAGGAGTATCAGACCACTGCAAATCTACCAAGACCTGGCCGTCCCTCTAAACTTTCAGCTCATACAAGGAGAAGACTGATCAGAGATGCAGCCAAGAGGCCCATGATCACTCTGGATGAACTGCAGAGATCTACAGCTGAGGTGGGAGACTCTGTCCATAGGACAACAATCAGTCGTATATTGCACAAATCTGGCCTTTATGGAAGAGTGGCAAGAAGAAAGCCATTTCTTAAAGATATCCATAAAAAGTGTTGTTTAAAGTTTGCCACAAGCCACCTGGGAGACACACCAAACATGTGGAAGAAGGTGCTCTGGTCAGATGAAACCAAAATTGAACTTTTTGGCAACAATGCAAAACGTTATGTTTGGCGTAAAAGCAACACAGCTCATCACCCTGAACACACCATGCCCACTGTCAAACATGGTGGTGGCAGCATCATGGTTTGGGCCTGCTTTTCTTCAGCAGGGACAGGGAAGATGGTTAAAATTGATGGGAAGATGGATGGAGCCAAATACAGGACCATTCTGGAAGAAAACCTGATGGAGTCTGCAAAAGACCTGAGACTGGGACGGAGATTTGTCTTCCAACAAGACAATGATCCAAAACATAAAGCAAAATCTACAATGGAATGGTTCAAAAATAAACATATCCAGGTGTTAGAATGGCCAAGTCAAAGTCCAGACCTGAATCCAATCGAGAATCTGTGGAAAGAACTGAAAACTGCTGTTCACAAGTGCTCTCCATCCAACCTCACTGAGCTCGAGCTGTTTTGCAAGGAGGAATGGGAAAAAATGTCAGTCTCTCGATGTGCAAAACTGATAGAGGCATACCCCAAGTGACTTACAGCTGTAATCGCAGCAAAAGGTGGCGCTACAAAGTATTAACTTAAGGGGGCTGAATAATTTTGCACGCCCAATTTTTCAGTTTTTGATTTGTTAAAAAAGTTTGAAATATCCAATAAATTTCGTTCCACTTCATGATTGTGTCCCACTTGTTGTTTATTCTTCACAAAAAAATACAGTTTTATATCTTTATGTTTGAAGCCTGAAATGTGGCAAAAGGTCGCAAAGTTCAAGGGGGCCGAATACTTTCGCAAGGCACTGTACACTGGAGTTGCTTACCGAGAAGATAGTGAATCTTCCTGAGTGGCTGAGTTACAGTTTTGACTTCAATCTATTTGAAAATCTATGGCAAGACCTGGAAATGGTTGTCTAGCAATGATAAACTACTAATTTATAGGGCTTGAAGAATTTAGAAAAGAATAATGTGCAAATGTTGCACAGTCCAGGGGTGGAAAGCTCTTAGAGTCTTACCTAGAAAGACTCACAGCTGTAATCACTGCCAAAGGTGCTTCTACAAAATATTGACTCAGGAGTGTGAATATTTATGTAAATAATATATTCAATACATTTGCGAACATTTCTGATTATTTCACTTTGTCATTATGGGATATTGTGTGTAGATGAGTGAATTTCAAAAAATATTTAATCCATTTTGAATTCAGGCTGTAACATAACAAAATAATAAGTCAAAGGGTATGAATACTTTCTGAAGGCACTGTACTTACCTAGGGTGGTGGTGTCATGAGACTGTCATAGAAAATGTAATACAGCAAATAGTCATGACAGTTGGTGTCTGTTATGACAACCAAACACTGTCATGACACAACCATTGTTTGATTACTGAATTTGGTAGATTATGATTACTGAATTTGGTAGATATGGCCATTGTTTGACAAATATAAATAATGAATCCAAAGGCGTAATTTTTATTCCCTTTTCATTAGTGGTCTCAAACTCCTGGCCAGCGGGGCACATCAGATCCGTAAGCCGCAGTTTGGTGGCCCTGTCTGGAGTTTGAGACCACTGCACAAAACAGGAGCCAAAGTTATAGAATAGACTGTATAAGGACACACTTAATTTTATTGCTCTTAATAACACTGTTCACTGATCTAAGTTGGTCTGGTCATTTCTTCAAGCTACAGTAAAATCATTCTTCCTGATGAGAATCATGATCTCTTTTCTAATCAATTTCTCCCTGCATACAGTTCTCTGATTTATTTGAACTGGTATCCATTGATTATTTTTCCTTTGTTCTGAGTTGGGAGTGAGAGGGTTAGATTCAAGTTATTTTTTAGCCATTTTCTCCTCAGTCTATCTCTGCTGGAAGTATTTGATGCAAGGAAGCGTTCATGTAAGAAAGCCTATTGATTTCCTGACAGGCCAAATCAATATTGTCCCAGTAAATAGGCTTTTCTTCATGTCATGTGAGGTGTTTCTTTGATAGGATCAGACATTGCAATCAAAAAACGGAATTCTTACCGTTATTGGGGCTAACATGGAGACAATTAGTCATATCTGTTTATGCTGTATAGCCAGCTAGATGCATAAAGAGGTCAATGGAACTCGACCAAACAATGTAAATGCCATGGATACGCGTGGGGGAAAGTTCTTGAATCTTCTTATTGCCCCCCTGCAAAATTAGCCTACATTTAGGCTGGGTTCGAATACCCATACTTACATACCGTATGCTACATACTTAATGAGTATATACTACATACTATATACCATTAGTAGTTAGTTAGATAGCTTATAGTTAATATACTGGAAAGTTTGATGTATAAGTAGCCAATTAACTTTAGGTAGCTAGCTAAAATACCGGTACATACTGCTGTAATGTTATACTATGTGGTTCGTAAGGACAGCTAGCAAAGCAAATTGTCAGCCAACAGAATGTGTAAGGTAACTTATTTGAAAAGTCGTTACTTTATTACATTGATCAACATTTTCTTAACATTTGTCATAATAGGTTAAAGCAATTCATTTGTATCCACTCTCGTACTTCGGGCTGTATATTTTTCGACATTTTCTTCAAATCTGAAAACGATGTGAAGCCACGCCCATTTCCTGAAGAATTGCATTATGGGCCCTAAAGTACAGAAATAGTGTCCTCTGTGTGTATACTTTATATTTTGGAGAATTTAGTACGACATATGGGAACTTTTGGCAGCATACTGACTGTATCCATACTATGACCAATAAGCATACTATGTACTTCATTCACGTCACAAATAGTACGGTTAGTGCGGTTAGTATGAGTATTCGGACACAGCTTTAGTCTATTATTTGTATATGTATTTCACACTATGTTAAGGTAAACATCAGAGTATAATGCTGTATGGATGTCAACCCCAATACATGTTCATGTCATCGTCAGCAATAAACTGTATTACAGTTAAAAACGACTTTGACTACCACCTCTAATTTATTTTATGCTAGCTATGCTATATACAAAACAGGAGTTAGCATATACAAAACAGGAGTTAGCGTTTAGCAGTCACTTTTTCTATACCTGAAAAGGGGCAACTTCTAAATGTTGTGCTGCGAAATCTGCCAAATACCCTGTATATCCAAATCGGACTTTGGTAACCACACTGTGGGCCTGTCCTAATACATTTATCATGATGCATTTGAAGAATATTCACTTTGTTAGATCAGATTTGTTGAAATGTGCATCATCTGGCATCCTTCTTCTATCCCCCACGGTCTGCGTTCCATTGACCTCTTCACCGCATCTATCCAACTGATTCTGGACCACGCTAGGAGACAATATAAATGTCTATACTAAATGTGACAATCCTGTCAAATAATTATAACGGTTTCATTTTCTTTTTCCAGATGGACTGGCTCACACCGGAGATGTGAAGTGTGTTATGTGAAGCCAAGGTGTCATCCCACCTTATAGGTGGTGGGGAGAGATGCTGCACTCTGTTGCCATGACAGCGGAAGTCCTGTTTGTTATGTGGTTTCTCATGACCAGTAGTCAGTGTAATCCCGTGGCAGACTTGTTGGTGAGCCGGGAACGCTTTGAGCGTGTCCTGACCCAGGCCAGAGAGGACAAGTATGACAAGCAGCAGGCCTCGGAGGGGGCGCTCAGTTACAGCACCCAACAACAGCTGAAGGAGATCAGCTTCATGGGCCTGGAGGCCAACAGAGGGGTCAGCAATAGAACTTCTGTCAACAGATCCAGGACGAACTCCAGCTCCCAGAAACGTGGTGGATCCAAGGGTGGGAAGGCATCACAGGAGTTGTGGGAAGAGCAAGAGGGGGGCCTGAGTCGAGTAGACGAGGGCCCTACAAGTGAAACAAACCTCTCTCTCGACGCTATCGACGAGTACGCATATCCAGATTACAGGGGGAAGGGCTGCATTGATGAGAGTGGCTTTGTGTTTGCCATCGGGGAGAAATTTACTCCGGGGCCCTCCACGTGCCCTTGCCTCTGCACCGACGAGGGACCCCTGTGTGCCAAGCCTGAATGTCCCAAAGTTCACCCTCGCTGCATCCGGGTGGACACCAGCCAGTGCTGTCCAGAGTGCAAGGAGAAGAAGAACTACTGTGAGTTCAGGGGGAAAGTCTACGCAACGCTACAAGAGTTTAAGGTGAGTCTGGAAATGAGGTCTTTAAAGATTTACAGGGTCGTATTCTCTAGGAACCAAACAAAAGCCAACAAGCCAAAAAGGGAAGGGATTGCGTCAACATGTCCAATAAGAAACATTTGTGTTTGTTATCCGTTGCAAAACGTTTGGCTACATGAATGTCTCTTCGACAGTCTGTGCTTCACGAGATCAACCTCTTGAGTTGAAAAGAAACTCCAGCACACTGGTGATCTACATGCGCCACAGATTGAATGCATCTTGTTACCAACGTTTCAGTCTCAGTAGACCTTCATCAGGGAAACTGTTGATGGCCTGCCAGTTGTATGCTGGGTTAATCGTGAGCACTATACCAAGACAACGATCGTTTTCAGTGCAGCAAGCAAAAAAGCAGCCAAGCACATTTCAAAGTTTGCATTCATTTTATTCACACAAAGCTTGAATTTTACTTTGCGCTGCTGAATTGAATAGTACGGTTTAAGCTTAAGAGTATTTTTCCCCTTGATATTCCTATCTTGATGCACTTGCTAGTTTTTGTGGAGTTTATTTTAAGCCAAGCTCAGGAGACCTCAAAAGGCCTTATCTCTTGATTTACTATACCATCAACTTTCTATTCTATATTTGATCAAAAATGTATTATATGTGGCTGTATAATGCTTCCCTTTGTGCTAGCACTGGAGGGTCACACCAAGAGGTTAGGTCTAATATGGGATTTATTTCTGCTAACGCAGAGTGATACAAGCAGCTCTGTATGGAGAGGCACAGCTTGTTGCTCTCCTGGGAGAAGTCTGCAGAGAGAGAGAGAGAGAGAGAGAGACAGTCAGAGAGATCAGAGAAAGAGAAGAGAAAGAGAGAGAGATACCGACTTCCACTGAAGTAAATAGCACTATCCTCTGTGGGTGCCTGCCTATGGGATTTGAAACAAAGCAACAGGCAGAGCCTTCTGGTTGATTGCTGTGTTCTGCGGTGGTACAGTAAGTGGCGTCTCTCTTGCCGTTTTTCACAGTGGAGTGCCAGGCCGAAGCTCGAGACGCTCTGCAATCAACTTGATCCATGCTGTTAGGATTAACCTATGGTCCCTGATTAAAAGGAAAGCCTCACATGGCCACGAGTGCCTTCAGACTAAAACTTACAGCGGTAACATCTCCAGTCGAGGGGGGTGACTTGGTTGAAGGCGTATCGTCGGCACAAGCTGCATCAGACAGTCTTTCGGACCTGTTTTTCTCCAATACTTTCAGAAATGGAAAGCTCCATTAAACAAACAAACTGTTCTCTCTTGTTCACAAAGCAATACACTTGGAAGCTTCTATCTGTTACCCACTGAGCACACAATCAGCACATTGATTTCCCCATTTTCGGTTGATTGCGCACTGAAGTTCATTTCTCCTCTCCTTCAAATAAAGTATTTATTTCCAATAACGTTCTGTAAGATCGGAACTTCCTGTGTTCTAAGCTTTGCGGCTGAATGTTCGATGTTCAATTCCATTGTGTTGGCTGGTGGGACGGACATGTGTGTGTGCCTGTGTGTGTGTGTGTGTGTGTGTGTGTGTGTGTGTGTGTGTGTGTGTGTGTGTGTGTGTGTGTGTGTGTGTGTGTGTGTGTGCGTGCGTGCGTGCGTGTGTGTGTGTGTGTGTGTGCGTGTGTGTGTGTGTGTCTGTGTGTGTCTGTGTGCGAGTGAGTGCTTACATGAAAGAGATTTACAAATAGTCTTTCTCCCTCTGCCCCCAGGTGTCTCCGTGTGAGACGTGTCGCTGTGAGGGGAGTGGAGAGGTGTTGTGCTCTGTGTCAGCATGCCCTCAAACAGAGTGTGTCGATCCAGAGTATGAGCCTGATCAGTGCTGCCCCATCTGTAAGACCGGTGAGTGATCATGCTTGTCTCAAAACACTTACGTTACCTTAATACGGAACACACAGCATGCGCACATGCAGCACTGAGCCATTTCATTTACCATTTGAATTGGAGTGTTTTGTCTTTGGGAAATCATACATGATTGGCCAGAAAAATCATGCCTTATCATAGTTTGTTGCCGTGCTATTAATTAATATGATAGTGTGTAAGTGTGAATGCCTCTTTTATTACCCAGCCCTATTTTTTTCCCAACGTGAACAGATGCTCCTGGTAAGTTGCCACAATATGCTGGTGTAAATAAAAGGTGAATCAAGATTTGGGAATCCTGGGTTAGGGTGAGAACCTTCTGATTTGAAAGCATTGCACTTGCATCTTATAGGATTGCCTCTCTGGCTCACTGTGGATTATCTGAAATAGTTTCAGATGATTTTAGACAGCATGTCCTAGATTGTGTCCCCTTGTTTTTCATGGCGTGACTCTAATGCAACATGGCAATGTCAGCAACGTTGCCTCCTTCAGCAAAAAATAATGATGACTGGTGATATGCAACTTATCTCGGCCACTTAAAGCGATGCCGTACCACAAACAAGGGAAATGCAGTCAACGTGAAATGAAATATCTTCATATTTGCTCTATTGCTGCAAACACACAAAAACTGATACCAACAAACAGTAATACCTTTGTCATCTTCACTTGTGAAAAACCACCATTTAATATTAGTGCTGTAATTGTTTTCTGAAACACATTTCATTGATAGTGATATTTTTTCAATAGCTATTTTTTGCATACATGTGCATCCTGTCTCTTCAGCAGTAGTGCTCTCTCTTTCTCTAGAGATGTCTTGGAATGATAAAGTTAGTACAAGTTCCTTGGTGCTGAGATTTGAACAACTCAATGTTTGCCCCAAAGTCATGTTTTGGTGGGTTCCATTTTCAGTTAAGAATCTGCAGAGAAGAGGCACAAGGACCTGCACTAGGAGAAATATGGCATACTGTATTTGGTAACCATGTATATCAAAGATCCAAACAAATCTATGCGCTCATTCAGGCAATAAGAGCTTTGTAGTGTTGTGGTTTTAAAATGAATCAAGGCCAGCTTCAGTCCCTCTATTACCATAAGATTACCACATTTCAATTCCCCCCCCGTTTTAGAGTAGCACTGTAAAAATGTAAAGTGGTACTTGACTGTACATTTGAAACACATTTTGTCATGGCTCCATTTATCACGTTGGAGGTAAGACCCAGATGCAGACAGCGTTGAAGAAACAAAAGTTTATTCCTGACAACAGGGGCAGGCAATCAACAGGTCAAGGCAGGCAGGGGTCAATAATCCAGAGAAGGTATAAATGGTCCAGAACGGCAGGCAGTCTCAGGGTCAGGGCAGGCAGAACGGTCAAAACCCGGGAAGGACTAGAAAACAGGAGCAGGAAAACAGGCAGGAGCAGGGAAAAATGCTGGTAGGTATTAAAGAACAAAACGAACTGGCAACAGACAAACAGAGAATACAGGTATAAATACACAAGGGATAATAGGGAAGATGGGCGACACCTGGAGAGGGGTGGAGTCAAGCACACAGATGAAACAGATCAGGGTGTGACACCATTGAGAAGTGCTTGGGTCGGTAGATTTTTTCATGGGCCTCAACATGGGTTTAGGTGTCTTCATTGTTTCATTGTGTTTCATAGTCTAGGCTACATTTACACGGTCTTGTAACAAAAATAAATGTTACTCATTTTCTGGCGTCTGTAAGAGGGCAATTGTCAGCCCTTGTAAAGGCCACTTATATCTGAATCAAGCTGAGAAGTTAACCTTTTTCTCATACGTCTCTATTAATGTTGCGCATCCAGCTGCTTTAAGGGACTATGCAAAAAAAAACATTGGTGCGTCCCAATAATGATCTCCTTTCTTCTAAAGTGTACACTCATTCACACACTCATTCACTACTTCCCACAGAGCTCAAAGCATTGAGCTCTGAGGGAGTTTGCACCCTATTTCTTATAGCAATTATTTCCTTTAAAATCTGTGAAGTCAAGTGAACAAGGAGGAGAGAGACATAATTGGGACGCAGGAAGAGTGTTGATGCAGGAAGTTGTCTTACTGGGCCAGTAGGCAGCATCTTCATTCTGATCTCAGTGTCCTAGTGTTGCACCATTATGGACACTAGGTTGTTCTGGTTCTCATGTGTTTGATACCCTGTCAAAGAGATGGAAGTACATACTCATTTGCTTCCCTTGACGGTCCCTTCCCACTGGGCACAGACATCAATTCAATGTCCATTCCACATTGGTTCAACATGATTTAATTGAAATGGCATGAAAACAACTTCCGTTAAACAGTGTGTGCCCAGTGGGTTGCCACCTCATTCACATTTCTTACATTACGTGTCCTTGTATGTTAACGTGTAGGTAGACAACACAACTTTTGCTGTAATTTTTGATTAGAGTAAGTGATCTTTATGTCCCTGTGCACTTAAATGTTGATTACAGATCTACCAAACTTAAGCAGCTTAACCACTCTCCAATACGTTTGACTCAGGTAGTCTCTTAAGTTTTTCACTGTATCGTAGGAGTGCCAGGCTCACATACAGATGTTGTCTAAGGGGGAAACAGCTGCTGCGACCTCCTGAGCGCTCCATGCATCTGAAGTATGACATCAAAGCACCTCTCATTGCTAATGGCCATCGTGTCGCAGACAGGATGGAAGACACACAAAAAAAGATTGTCTAGTTGTGAAAAATAACTTGTACTTGGGTCAGTAGATTACAGTAGATGTCCTTACTGACATGTTCAATATAAATTATGTTTTTAGAAGAACATCTGAGAAATCGAAGTTGGTCAATTAAGTCATAGCCTACTTGGCATTAATGCTGTCATTCTTTTATCTCATTTTTACATGCATTACATTACTATAATGAATTATGATAGTAGGCATTCTATTAACATTGTAAAAAGCCTACGTGTTGGGAAGTTTGATAACTTCATCTATTATCTAATCATTCGCGATCGTCAGTGAGAGCAACATGTCTCAGATGTGTTGTTCACGCTGTACGCAAAGAGACACTTGAGGAAGACCCACGGGGGACAGATGAAAGTGAGAGATATCGCTAGCATCCAACCCAGGCAGTTGTTCATGAATATCAAAGAACATCTGTGGCATTGCAACTTTGTGAAATTAAAACAGGTTCACATTAGGTTTTTACCTGCTCATTGAACCAGGGTAATCTATCATGAAGATACAATCATCACATCATATTTGGTATTACGTAACAACTAAAATACAGATGGCAGAATGCATTTACAGTCAATTGAAGTGTGGAAGAAAGACAAAAACAACTTTTCTCATCCTCTTAATACTTCTAAAGAGTCCATGCACGTGTTTTGTGCCCAAATTCAATTATACCTGTCGACACAATGGACTAAAAGTATACTAAGGAAATGTAGCATCACTTCTGTAAGTTTCCTGCTGCTTCCAAGAATCCAGTAGTTGACTTTACTGACTCTAACTCCCTCTGTCCTCAATGCCTCAGTGGTGGTACTGGTAGCCCCTCCGTCTCGAGTTTTGCTCGTGCAGACCATCGCCTTGGCAACACTTAAGGAAACAAGTGGTGCTCTCAAAGGCTCAGACATTGGGGTCGACACTCATCCCAGGAGGTTGTAATAAACAGTCGAGACCGTAGACAAAACCCTTTCAAATGGCAAAACACAAGAGGAAGAAGCCTGGTCGCTAGGGGGAATAGCAACTCTCTCGTTTAAAATGAGGGAGGTATTGGTAAAAAAATATTAATTGAAGAAGTTTAGAGATGCCGTGAAAATATATTTAAGAGCTCTTTCAAAATGGCAGGCGTAGGAGACATACATGGTGGTGGGGATATTAGACTGCATTGATTTCCCACTTCGAAGCAGCTCTCGACCACCCTTGATTATGAAGGAAAGCAATGGCTTCCATTCTCGATGGCTTCCATTCTCGATACTATTACTCCTACTCATTAAATGCAAAAGCTCAGCTGTCCATAACCATTCAACTGTGCAACATTTTGCTCTTTTTATTTCAATAATGCTCCCCGCAGACTCTATTAGACAACTTGCAAGACTATTACGATGGAAATATTTGTAGGCTTATTTCAGGCACCTTTGCTTTAGCTTATTTGTTTTACATGGAAACACAGACAATGACAGCTTGTGAGATTAACATGAATGGAAAATGCTCTACTACTAGATAAACACTAAAGCCTAACATAGAAGGTGTGCTGATTCACAGAAGGTAAAACCTGGCACTGTCTTACACCATTGACTGTTCCAGAATAATGTGGCAGCACATATTCAAGACGGCACACTCATTCTAGTGCAACAGGTTGGGAAGTAAATGATTCATAGCATAGAAAATCACTGCTCCAAAGGCTTCTCACACCCAAACAATTTCTATGACCATTTTCACAAAGCCAAGGCATTTTGCTGCATTCATAATGCATTTGTACTAAAGAACTACATTACGGGAAGGGATTTCTCACTATTCTGCTATTTCCCTTACCTCAACTCTCAGAGCCAGTAAATTGGAGCATTAAGGTTGTGTACATTATAAGGATGTGTCCCTGATTTATTTCTATCTCTCGTCTACCGCCAGTAGCGTTGAGCCACAGGTGCTAATGGCTGCTTCTTTCACATTCAGCCCGCCGGCTCAGTTTTCAGTACCTATTACACAATCACATTTTGGACTGTCCATTTGTGTTTTCTGATGTAGTCTGATGCTTGAGGTTATTAATGGTGGATAATGCTCTTTTGAGGCCCATTAAATGTTTTCGGATAAAAAACACTTTCTACTGTCAGAGAGAAGAGAGATGTTGTGTTAATGAAGCCATGGTGGCTAAAAGATGGGTATTCGTGTGATAAGCAGAAAGAAAGGGTGGCAGCATAGAGTAAGCACAGCAGAGAGGCACATAATGGGTGCATACATTAATAGGATTGAGTGTCATGCTAATCATTCTGTCCACAAATGGATGACGGGGCTGTCTGTCGCTCAAGTCTTAGCTACATAGCAACATTTCTCCTGGTTTGTATTGGGGTGAAGTATACCTCTTTATAGCATCACACATTGTTTACCAGTTTGTCTCAATCATTTTGATGGACTATCCTTGAGGAAATATTTTGCTTAATGTTATTAATGACTCAATTGCGACAGAAGACGGGACATGTGGTGAGTTGTTATTCAGGGAGGGTTTCTTCAGTCTTCATCTAGAGTTATAAATCTGTGAGTGCTCGCATTTTGACAGCCCCAGCAAACTGTTCACTATAGATTGATGCGCCAGCATGCCTCTCCTCAGTGCTTCTGTCCAGTGAAGATTCCTATTGCTTCAGCTGAAAGACTCACAACTTATCAGTGGGAGCAGCATCTTAATACCAGAATAGTGTTGCTCAAGCTCATGTTTTTTTTTAAGGAGAAACCATTGCCTGCAGCTGTATGTCATGTTGTGGCCTCAGCTCCAGGAATGGGTATTTGGGTCCATGCTGCTTGAACGATAAGGGATGATTTATGTGAATATATTTTTAGCCAGTTGTGGAAGACAAATGGAGCTTTTTGAGACAATGGCCACCGTTTCACACTGGGAACCAGAGCTAAGTAGGTTATAATGTAGGTTACATGTAAACTAAAAATTGATGAACAGAGATTTTACATTTCAGTGCAACTGCATTTATTAATAGAATATTGATGTTTTGCAAAGTTGTATGTCTGATTTAAGCATGATGTTGAAGTGGTTTTGATCATATGTGCATTAGTAACATTATTTTTCATCAGAGAGACAATCCAATGAAGGGTAACAAATTTGGGCATGTCTTCCTTTTTACCACCTGTTCAGGGGTTCGGCACCATGAAAAACAGCTCAGTGGGACTGTTGTTGGAGTGCGTGGAATCTCAACTGTCCAGTGTTCTTCCCGATTTGTATTGGCGTGATTGATAAACAGTAGCGATTATTTCATAGTTTTGATGTCTTCAATATTATTCTACTATGTATAAAATAGTAAAAATAAAGAAAAACCCTTGAATGAGTAGGTGTGTCCAAACTGTTGACTGGTACTGTGTATTATGACGACATTTGGTGACGTTTTTGTTCGTTTTGGTCTTCAGCAAGTTTGTTTTTGGTTGTTCATACATTTTTTTACAGTCAGGCAAGCCAAATTCGGCAGCCAAAGTCTACTTCTCTTCATTGGTGATTGGTAAACAGTAGCGATTCTTCAATTAAGTGTTTGTTGTCATTCAACAAGAGACAATTTGTTTTCATTAATTTTTTTTCACCTGAGAAATACAGCACCAAACAGCTTAGTTATATGTAAAATTGCGCAACTAAGATCTGATCAGCAAAAAACGTTAAAATTAATGAAATATTTATTGAGTTATCTATTACTATTTTGAGGACGCGTATACTGTCTACGGAATCTCAAGATGGACAAACAGTACTACTGAAGCTTTTTTCTCATTTTTCAACAAAGGTATTTTTAAGGGAGTATGCGAGCACACTTATTCGGTTTGCCCAGCCGAGTTTGGCTAGGCGCCAGCCGAACCAAAGCATGCTGACGGCTTTAGCCAGCCCATCCACTCCATTCACAATCCCACTAAGCTATTTTTCAGGGTAGATCAGCTCTTTGATTGACTGTATACAAAATCATTGAGATTGTCTGAGATCACTTTAACAGTTACCTTGATTCTTCTTTTGCCAGGGCCAAACTGTTATGCAGACACACAAGTGATCCCAGCTGGGCGCGAGGTGAAGATTGATGAGTGTACAATCTGCTACTGCACGTATGAAGTGGGCACGTGGCAGATCGAACATCAGGCTACCTGCAGCAAGAATGATTGCCAGGTGAGCTAGAGACTGGCCCTGACAGTGGGTATGGGGGCAGGGGCTATGGATCCATAGGTGCCCTCGCCGTGTCCATGTCAGCCAGCACGCAACTCAACGCTAGCCTGATTAAACCAGACTGAACGCTGGTGAGCGCAAAAAATGTTGAATGCAGCATTCAGTCTAGTTTAACCTGGCTAACTCAATGCAGCCTTCACCCAGTCTATACCAGACATCAAGGTCACCCCCAGACCGTATGATTTCTGCATTTACAATCACAAGTATTATTAAATCAAGCTTTATATGAAGAGTTTGAATCCATATACAGAATATCTATTTATCTATGTACTGAATTATTTATGGAGAAAAACTATCCAAAACATATTTTTTTATAGCCACTGCATTTTATTAAACTGCAATGAATTGGGTTAGAGGTCAAATAAACATCATGGAATGTATAGAATCCTTACTGTCTGTGTTTCATAGAGGTAGAAACCATAGCCTACTGACAGGTGGTGTCATTCTTATACGATGCACCACCTGAAGTAAAACAATGGGTAAAACTTGTAAGGTTTCAATATGAAAATTGTATGTAATTTTGAAAATAACTTAGTGAAGAAATGTAAGAAATTACATGACTGTTTTGTGATTTACTTATATGTATTTTGCAATTTCAATGTGTTTTGATTTCATGCGCTTTTTGTAAGCAGTTCTCTTTGTATTATGTATTCACGTTTAAAATAAACAGCAACCTGTGCGCTGTAGGTGCTTGTATGATAATATCAATCAATTTCTTGAACCAAATACATTAAAAAAAAGTATAATATATTTTTTTTTTCAATTGTATATTTTTTTTTATCCAACTCCAGATACAAACTTACACATACGAACAACAACTTACAGACACACACAAATGATGACTACCTCTCATCTGCCCAGACCCACATGCTCACGCCCCCATCCATAGTGCCTGCATTATCGTTTGCCACTTGACCTTAAATTGTACCAATTTATTTTTCTTGGTCGCCCATGCTATTTCAATATTTCAATATTTCAATAGTAAATATTTGGATTTTTGCCATTATGTTAATTTGGCACGTTTTTAGTTTGTTTTTTCAAGATGAGCGATGAGAAGAGAATCATCCAGTCCATTGGGTATCTCACTACACCATGTCTTGAAATATGCATGCAAATGGATTAAAAGTAAGTTTACATTGTAATTTTTCTGACAACCAACTTTCTAGTTCCGCCCACAACTTCTGAACTTAATAGCATTCCCAGAAAGCATGGATTATTGAGTCGTTATTAGTTTTACACTTAAGACATGAATCTGCCATTGTGTTGTAGCATTTTTGAATTTATCTTGTATAATAAATTCTATATATTATTTTATACTGGATTAAGCACACATTTTTGTTAACTGTAATTCTGTTAGTGATGCTCCAACTTCCCTCCTTCTTATGCCAACATCAGTTCTTTTTAAGTATTAATTCCAATAGTTTAAATTTTTTTTCTAGGATATTGTCAGTTGGATAGGCTCTCTGCAAGGTTTTGTATATCTTCCCTATCATATGAACATCCTTTTCCGACTGAAATAGGATTCCCTCAAGGTTGCTCTGATGTCCAAAATATATTTTGTGATATGTAACTTTTAAGTATGTATTCGAAACTGTCTGCAATTGGTTAGTCCAAAATCACTTTTTTAATCTGTCATGGAAATAATGTATTTTCTGTTACCAAGTAATTTTCAGTTTCTGTGCCTTTATATTTATGTTTTCCATGTGGACCAATTTATCTGTGAATTCTGAAAAGCTATCCAAGGATTGTTCCAGAAGGTTGTGTTTTTAGGGCGTGATATTGGTTCTTGTAGAACACGTTTCATTTTCTGCCAAATTGTTATAGTGTTCTTAACTATGAAGTTGTTTATGTTCTTAGCTTTATCCTTTGAAAATAGACACGTAGAAAGACTCTGGGGATGAGCATGTGCAGCTTAAGTATGTACCCATTGTTCCTCTTTAGTGCATTTAACCATATGTCGTAAGTAAAAGCCTTGTGTAGCGAGTTGATACAATTCCAGGTCTGGAAGGGTAAAACCACCCTCAGACATAGGACGATGTAAAACTTTCCTTTTTATTCTATTAATTTTATATGCCCATATAAAGTCTGTTATGACCGGGTATACTTTTTAAAAGAATGTCTTTGGTGTTAGCGAAAATATATACAAAAACTTTAGGCAGCCATGCCATTCTAAAGAGGTTTATTCTACCTGTAAGATTTATGAGAAGATTATTCAATTCAATTAGATCTGCTTTCATATTGTTGAGTAATGGAATAAAATGATCTTTACACATTTGTTGTTTGTTGGCACTTATTAAGCATCCTAAGTATTTCATTTTTTTTGTGGTCCACTTAAAGGATTACTGTAGATCGTAAGTTATTATTTTTCTTTTTCCTATTGCCATTCATTTTGTATCCTGAGATTTCTGAGTATTCAGAAAATATTTTTATCAAAGGGGGCATTGAGTTTTCAAAATTGGTCTGGTATATCAGGAGATCATCAGCAAATACGTTTTGTTCTTTATTGATGTTTACCAATGCTAATACCTGTTACGTTTGTGTTCTGTCTAATTCTTTCTGCAAGCGGTTCAATTGCCGGTGCGAACAGAAGGGGGGAGAGGGGACATCCATGTCTTGTGCCCCTTTCTAAAGTCATTTCATCAGAAAATGTCATATTTGTGTATAAGTTTGCTTTAGAACATTTATATAATTATTTTATTAAATGTATTATTTTAGCTGGAAAGTTGAAATCTTCCAAAGTTTTGAATAGAAAAGGCCTGTCAATATGGTCGAAAGTCTTTTTTTGGCATCAACAGACACTTGATAAATCTTTATCTTATTTTTTTTGTGTATTGTAATAAACTGAAACATGTTCTTGTATTTGTTTGTAAGTGTCATTTTTTAATGAACCTTGTTTGATTGATTTGTATGAAGTCTGGTAAGACATTTGGCATTCTATTTCTTATATGTTTTGTTTTTATTTTATTGTCACAATTTATTAAACTTATGTGTCAATAATCTGCAGGGGACTCTCCATATTTTCCTGGTTTTAAAATAACTGAAATAACTGTTTGATACATTTGATACTGTTTGGACTGAATTAAGTGACATGTGTAAATAGGGGGGCTACTTAGTGCCAAAATGTTGAATAGAATTCTATGGTTGGCCATCGATTCCTGGTGCTTTTCTCAGTGTGAATGTCTTAACAGTATCTAATATTTATTCTTAGTTGATCTCTGTTTTTAGTGATTATTTTTTTGTCTAATGATAATTGCTTCAGATTTATGGAATATAAGAAGGCTATAGGACAACTAAATGTTGTTTAGTTCTAATTTATATACATTTCATAGAAGCTTTTAAAATTGTCATTAATCACATTGTTTCTAATTACCGCTTTTTTAAAATCTTTATCTTCTTAAATTACAACTGGTTTAGCATGTACTCATTTTATGAGAGCTGCAAGATATTTACCAGATTTATTTGCCACTACACTGAACAAAAATATGAACCCAACATGCAAAGTGGAGGAGTATTTCTGTCTGTAATACAGGAATTTTGTGTGGAAAAACTAATTCTGATTGGCTGGGCCTGGCTCCCCAGTGGGCCCACCCATGGCTGCACCTCTGCCCAGTCACGTGAAGTCCATAGATGGGAGACATCGATCTGCATATGAAGTTGTGTCTTGGCTCAGATTAGGAGCCAATCTGTAAATAGCACACCCAACTACCTCATCCCCATATTGTTATTTATCCTCTTGCTCTTTTGCACCACAGTATCTCTACTTGCACGTCATCATCTGCACAACTATCACTCCAGTGTTAAGGCTAAATTGTAATTATTTCGCCTCTATGGCCTATTTATGGCCTTACCTCCCTACTCTTCTACGTTTGCGCACACTGTACATAGATTTTTCTATTGTCTTATCGACTGTACGTTTGTTTATGTGTAACTCTGTGTTGTTGTTTATGTCTCAATGCTTTGCTTTATCTTGACCAGGTCACAGTAAGTGAGAACTTGTTCTCAACTGACCTACCTGGTTAAATAAAGGTGAAATAAAAAATAAATAAAATAAAAGGAGGACAACAACTATCTCCTGGAGTTCATAAATTGCTGACAGCCTGTAAGCTGCTAGCATTTCTTAATTAACATGTGTAGGAGCTGAAATCAAGGTCTATGTCGAGCTCTTTATGGCGAGAAGTTTGACATTTTGAAAACTAAACTAAATGCAAAACTCGTTTTTCAACCACTCCACAAATTTCTTGTTAACAAACTATAGTTTTGGCAAGTTAGTTAGGACATCTACTTTGTGCATTACACAAGTAATTTTTCCAATAATTGTTTACAGACAGATTATTTCACTTATAATTCACTGTATCACAATTCCAGTGGGTCAGAAGTTTACATACACTAAGTTGACTGTGCCTTTAAACAGCTTGGAAAATTCCATAAAATGATGTCATGCTTTAGAAGCTTCTGGTACACTAATTTACATAATTTGAGTCAATTGGAGGTGTACCTTTGGATGTATTTCAAGGCCTACCTTCAAACTCAGTGCCTCTTTGCTTGACATCATGGGAAAATCAAAAGAAATCAGCCAGGACCTCAGAAAAGAAAGTGTAGACCTCCACACGTCTGGTTCATCCTTGGGAGCAATTTCCAAACGTCTGAAGGTACCACGTTCATCTATACAAATAATAGTCTCCAAGTATAAACACCATGGGACCAGAGCCGTCATACCGCTCAGGAAGGAGACGCGTTCTGTCTCCTAGAGATGAACAAACTTTGGTGCGAAAAGTGCAAATCAATCCCAAGACAACAGCAAAGGACCTTGTGAAGATGCTGGAGGAAACAGGTACACAAGTATCTACATCCACAGTCCTATGTCGACATAACCTGAAAGGCCGCTCAGCAAGGAAGAAGCCCCCGCTCCAAAACCTCCATAAAACAGCCAGACTACAATTTGAAAGTGCACATGGAGACAAAGATCGTACTTTTTGGAGAAATGTCCTCTGGTCTGATGAAACAAAAATGGAACTGTTTGGCCATAATGGCCATTGTTTCGTTTGGAGGAAAAGGGAGCAGGCTTGCCAGCAGAAACACACCAATCCAACCGTGAAGCACGGGGGGTGGCAGCATCATGTTGTGGGGGTGCTTTGCTGCAGGAGGGACTGGTGCACTTCACAAAATAGATGGCATCATGAGGATGGAAAACTATGTGGATATATTGAAGAAACATTTCAAGACATCAGTCAGGAAGTTAAAGCTTGGTCGCAAATGGGTCTTCCAAATGGACAATGACCCCAAGCATCCTTCCAAAGTTGTGGCAAAATGGCTTAAAGACAACAAAGTCAAGGTATTGGAGTGGCCATCACAAAGCTCTGACCTCAACCCTACAGAACATTTGTGGGCAGAACTGAAAAATTGTGTGTGAGTAAGAAGGCCTACAAACCTGACTCAGTTACACCAGCTAGGTCAGGAGGAATGGACCAAAATTCACCCAACGTATTGTGGAAAGCTTGTGGAAGGCTGCCCGAAACATTTGACCCAAGTTAAACAATTTAAAGGCAATGCTACCGAATACTAATTGAATGCATGTAAACTTCTGACCCACTGGGAATGTGATGAAAGAAATAAAAGCTGAATTAAATCATTCTCTCTACTATTATTTTGACCTTTCATATTCTTAAAATAAAGTGGTGATCCTAAATGACCTAAGACAGGGATTTTTTACTTGGATTAAATGTCAGTAATTGTGAAAAACTGAGTTTAAATGTATTTGGCTAAAGTGTATTTAAACTTCCGACTTCAACTGTATCGTGGTGATTTTTGTCTAAAAATACTTTTTTACAACCTATGTGTTTGCATTGCTGATTGTATCAGTGTTTACTGTTGGAGTCCGGAACATAAGTCCAGTCAATGCATTACTCCAAATTCATCTAGCCAACAAGTTATTTATTCATATTTTCAAAACAACGGCCAAACCATCGCACTGACCAAATGTACAAGCACAGCGGGACGAGCGAGGCCAGCCCGGCCCTACAGACATCTACTCACCTACCTGATGAATCCAGACCTCACAGACGGACGCTCCTCCCTGGGCGTTCTCACGCCAGTCAAGTTAATCATCTACTGTCAACGGTGGCGGAGTTACCCCAGCATAATATCCAGAGGTGGGACCAAGTCATTGTTTTACAAGTCACAAATAAGTCTCAATTCTTAGCACTCAAGTCCCAAGTCAAGTCCCATATCAAGACAGGCAAGTCCGAGTCAAGTATCAAGTCCTAAACTTTGAGTTTCGAGTCCTAAACAAGTCATAATGTGCTCTTCACCAAATGTAATACCATTTCATATTTTTAACAAGAGTAATAGTTAGTATATTACATTTATGCAAATCATGAATGCTTTAATATATATATATATATTTATTTATTTCCACATAAACATATTTACATGGAAATACATGGGTAGCCATGAGAAAGACCCCCCATAGCGATCGACTATCGAGGATCGCTATGGGGTGCAATCGGGCGATGTAGGCTTGTACATAATCCCCCCCCCCCCCCCACACACACACACAGACCCTCTCTGTGTGTGGTTACAGTAGGCTAACGTATGTCAATGGTTTTAGGAACAGCAGTAACATCAGGCAGGATTTAGGCTACCAACTGCCTAGCCAGTTGTAGCTCAATCTTGGGTGCAATGATCACGTTCCTACACTGACTGACTGTGTGGAGGCTCATTGATTTAACGTTACGTTAACCTACATGCTACAGCAGCAAAGTTATATATAGCTGTTGGCTATATTAGCCATGACTTACCATTCTTTGTGCAGCTTCAAAAGTCAAACAAAGTTGGAAGTTGTTGCGCCTCCGTCTGTAATTTTCTTCCAGCATGTTTTGCAAGTTGCAATCCATTTTGTGTTGACTACAGTGTAGTCTTTATATCCAAAAATAATAATTTTGGATATCATCTTTCCAAGGGCTCAGACTGAATTCACCCACCAACATTCCTCTGCATTGCCACGCACAACTTTTTCTCAGCTGGCTGCTGTCCGATTCAAACTGTAATCTGTTAAACCTGTTGAGTGTAGGGGGCAGTATTTAGATTTTCGGATGAAAAACGTACCCAAATTTAACTGTCTATTTCTCAGGCCCAGAATCTAGAATATGCATACAATTGTCAGATTTGGATAGAAAACACTCTAAAGTTTCCAAAACTGTCAAAATATTGTCTGTGAGTATTACAGAACTGATATTGCATGCGAAAACCTGAGGAAAATTCAACCAGGAAGTGGCCTCTATTTTGAAAGCTCCATGTTCCATTGAATTCCTTCCCTCCATTTAAAGGGATATCAACCTGATTCCTTTTCCTATGGCTTCCCCATGTTGTGAACAGTCTTTAGACGTAGTTTCAGGCTTTTATTTTGAAAAATGAGCGAGAAAGATCACATTGTGTCAGTGTATAGCTGGGTGTCCCCAGAGTTTTGCTTGTTCAACAGTTTGGAGCAGCCATTGTGTCTCTCTCTCCTATTGATGAAGCTAAAGTCCCGGTTGATATATTATCGATTACATATTGAAAAAACAACCTGAGGATTGATTATAAAAAACGTTTGACATGTTTCTGTGAACATTACGGATACAATTTGGAATTTTCGTCTGCGATGTCGTGACCGCTCGAGTCTGTGGATTTCTGAACATAACGCGCCAAACAAATGGAGGTATTTTGGATATAAAAATAATCTTTATGGAACAAAAGGAACATTTATTGTGCAACTGGGAGTCTCGTGAGTGCAAACATCCAAATATCATCAAAGGCAAGTGATTTATTTTATTGCTTTTCTTACTTTCGTGACCAATCCACTTGGCGGCTAGCTGTTTGTAATATTTTGTCTACTGAGACAGATGTTCTTACATAAACGCTTGGATAGCATTCGCCGAAAAGCTTTATTGAAATCTGACATGTCAGGTGGATTAACAAATACATTTTGGGCTGTCCTATGGGCTGTCTTTGTGGCCGCGAACCCCGGCGTCGTCGCTGTTGCTCCTTCGCTGCCTCCGCCTGCTTCCATGGCAGGCTTCTGTCTCCTGCCATGATTTCGTCCCACGTCCAGGATGTCCTCCACTCCTCCTGGTCACGCTGCTTGGTCCGTGGGTGATGGGATCTTCGGTTACGTTCGTTGAAATGAGCGGACCAAGGCGCAGCGTGCATAGAGTTCCATATGTTTATTAAAATGAAACTCACCAACAACAACAATAAACAGCAAACGAGACGTAACGACCGGAGTGCTCACAGGCACTACACGAAAACAAGATCCCACAAACTAAAGGTAGGAAAAAGGCTGCCTAAGTATGAACCCCAATCAGAGACAACGATAGACAGCTACCTCTGATTGGGAACCATACCCGGGCCAAAAAAGAAATAGAAAAACTAGAATAGCCACCCAAATCACACCCCGACCTAACCAAATAGAGAAATATAAAGGCTCTCTAGCCTAGGTCAGGGCGTGACAGAGGTACAGTGTTTGCAGAAAAAAATACAAATGAGTGGGGCGGGGGGCTGTATTAAATGTACCCAACTTGAATTCACCCTCCCAATGGAAATCGAATGTATTCCAGTAACAATAACACTGTTACTACATATGTAATTTACTGTTGTTGGCATATACCGCCAACCATTATCAAACAACATCTTCTATGAATATTTTTAAAGCAATACTAAAACTTATTGACACCAGTGGAAAATATATAATTGTATTTGGTGATTTTAACTTGAACCTTTTGTAACTAGGGGGCAATATTTTCATTTTTGGATAAAAAACATTCCTGTTTTAAACGGGATATTTTGTCACGACAAGATGCTCGACTATCCATATAATTGACAGCTTTGGATAGAAAACACTCTGACGTTTCCAAAACTGCAAAGATATTGTCTGTGAGTGCAACAGAACTGATGTAACATCAGATAAAACCCAGATAAAAATCCAACCAGGAAGTGCCCCATATTTTGAAAGCCCTGCATGCCAATGACTCCTTATATGGCTGTGAATGGGCTACGAATGAGCTTACGCTTTCTACGTATTCCCCAAGTTGTCTACAGCATTGTGACGTCTTTTTACGCATTTATGTTGAAGAATAGCCGTAAGGGACCACATTGAGCAAGTGGTCACATGATGGCTCCCGCAAAAAATCTTGCGTAAAGTACTGAGGTAGCCATTATTCCAATCGCTTCTAATGAGAAACCAATTGTCCCGACGGATATATTATCGAATAGATATGTGAAAAACACCTTGAGGATTGATTCTAAACAACGTTTGTCATATTTCTGTCGATATTATGGAGCTAATTTTGAAAAAAGTTTGGCGTTGTAGTGACCGCATTTTCTGGTCGATTTCTCAGCCAAACGTGAAGAACAAACAGGAGCTATTTCGCCTACAAAAATAATATTTTTGGAAAAAAGGAACATTTGCTATCTAACTGGGAGTCTCCTGACTGAAAACATCCGAAGTTCTTCAAAGGTAAATGATTTAATTTGATTGCTTTTCTTATTTTCGTGAAAATGTTGCCTGCTGCTAGCAGAGCCTAGCATAGCATTATGCCACGATAAACTTACACAAATGCTTGTCTAGCGTTGGCTGTAAAGCATATTTTGAAAATCTGGGATGACAGTGTGATTAACAAAAGGCTAAGCTGTGTCTCAATATATTTCATTTGTGATTTTCATGAATAGGAAAATTTTCTAGGGATATTTATGTCCGCTGCGTTATGCTAATTAGTTTGAGGCGATGATTACGCTCCCGCATGCGGGATGGGTAGTATCAAGAATTAACTGGGCTGATAAATGAATTACAAAAAAGCTCAAGGAAATCACTAGTCAATATGACTTGATGAAAGTCAAGATGAAAAATGGACAAACTGGAATCACACATTCTTCAAAAACTGGCCTCTGTGACTTGCTGGCCTCTGAAGATTTAGATTAATAGTTTAATCTTTATTGTTACAATTACTGGTGTAGAGGACAAATTCATTAAGAAAACTGAATGACTGCAAAAAAAAGTAACTTAGCTTGGTTCTCTGAGCAGTTATGGAGTCTCATGAAGCATAGATTCTTTGTCCTCAAAACTGCTCTGAAAACAGATCTAAGTACTGCCATGAGGATTTTTAAGGATCTGTGCAATAAAGTTCTAAACAAGTTTAGAAAGGCCAAAGCCAACTTTTTCATTGGTCTTATCAACCAAGCTAAAATAGCCTCAACATTTAACAATTTCTTAAATGACTCAGTTGAGAACCTGGGAGTAACAATTGGCCATAGAAATAAAGTGATAATTTCACCTGACTATACCGCTCTTGTTTATTAAAAAGCAGGTACAAATACACCTTATGGAACAGCGGGGACTGTGAAGTAACACAAACACAGGCACAGGCACATGCATACACAAACATGATAATATACGCGCGAAACATACACTTACACATGGTTTTGCGTTGTAGATATGTGGTAGTGGAGTAAGGGCCCGAGGGCACACACTTAATGTGTTGAGAAATCTGTTGTGAATGTATTGTAATGTTTTTTAAATTGTATAACTGCCTTCATTTTGCTGGACCCCCGCTGATGGGGATCCATAATAAATACAAATACAAATACAAACCAAATACAGTTTTAACATTTCATCGGACATATCATATTGATTCATGCAGATGTTTTTTTTTTTATGCCTCACGAGACCATTTCCATATGCTTGGTGCAAGAGCTAATGGTTAATATTCCATAGACAGTCAGAAGGACATAGATGAAATCATGAAACTGTTGTGCCAATTAATATGCAACAGCTGTCTGCTTTACAATATATGTACAATGGTAACTGAGAATCCTGAATTTCCATCAAATCTGCCAAAGGACAAAAGCTGGAGTCATGTTATTTTCAGCTGAATTAATAAGGAGGAGACTTGGCTCCAATTACATTGATCCCCATTTTCTGCTCGTTTCCCAGCCGTGAAAGGGCAGCTGACTGGGAATATGTCAGTCGGAAGTAATATTTAGGAAAGAGAGAAAAGGTTGTCTTTAATCATACAGGTAGGCTAAGGATGAAGGGAGAGTGCAATGGTTATTATACTCAAACCAGCTCCAGGGGTGCTTGGAGACACAATCTGTAATGGTGGATTTTGTGTTCAGCTGTATTCTTGTACTAAGCCGTTCTCACTCACAGTGTTATCTGTTATAGATGTCTACATACTACCACTGATGTTCTGGACTTCATAAAAATTACCCCTCTTCAATACTGGTGAAAGAATAATAACCGAATCCCATTATGGTTTTACAGAGTAACAGTACAGAACAGTGCATGATAAAAAGGAAGCACGGGGACAGATGTGGCGTTGTTTCTTTGGAGAGGGTCTCTGTCGGCTCTGCAGCTTGGTTCTCAGGGGCCCGGTCCCTAATGTGCGAGCCACACAGCAGTACTCTTTGATCCAGGGTTGCCAGACAACAGTAGTGTGCCTCCAGCAGTGAGATGTGCCTGTGAGCCAGCCTGAAGGATTGAGGTAAATAACCCCAAATATGTGCATATACATGACGAGCACCGCTCAAGCAGCAGGGGAACAATGCCACACATCAGCTTCTGTCTCTACTCATGTTCCTTTATTCCTATACACTTCCGCTCCCTTCCAATCAATTCTCAGTTCACTCCAGATGAATTGGGAACGTGCTTGTGTGAAATGAATGATTATTTGGTCGTATACAGTAGGTTACACTTACTGGTGTGCACTGTGCATACTCCAGTCCACATTTGATTTACATCTCTCTCTCTCTCTCTCTCTCTCTCTCTCTCTCCATCTTTTCAATGGGTTGAGAGTTCCGCTCACTTTCAGTCTCCATATCAATTTCCTCAAGATATATGGATTTGCAACATGCTCTTGTAAAAGGCTCCTTTTTCCCCCCTTTTTCTTTTCCCTTATGCAATACACTTACTGGTGTGCACTGGGCATACTCCAGTCTACATTTACATCCCTGCAACTGGGAGTATTGGTGTCTTTCAGGTAGTTCAGAGTGTTGATTGAGGAATGCGATTGTTTTTCATGAGTGTGTTCTGTATGTTTGCATTCTCTTTGTACAGTATGTTCATTTAATATGTTGGATATGGTGCATTTACTACTCTCTAAAAATTAGGGCTTCAACAAGGGTTCTTCTAAGATCCTCAAAGTTCTTTGAAGAACCTTAGGGTTCTTGGCACTGAAAATGGCCCAAAAAGGTTCTTCCACGAACCTCATGGGAGGTGGGGTTCATCGAGGAACCTCCTTAGTTTGTGGGGGTTCTTGCAGGAGCCTAACTGCCCAACAGAAACATTTGGATTTGAATTAGAAAGGACAGCAGGTGAAGGCACTTAACTGAAAAATGTAAAATGACGCACTGTGCATGGTGCGGTACGACGGTATGAAAGAGCCCCAGTAAGCCAGTGACTCAGCCCCTGTAATAGGGTTAGAGGCAGAGAATCCCAGTGGAAAGAGGGGAACTGGCCAGGCAGAGACAGCATGGGCGGTTCGTTGCTCCAGAGCCTTTCCGTTCACCCTCCCACTCCTGGGCCAGACTACACTCAATCATATGACCCACTGAAGAGATGAGTCTTCAGTAAAGACTTAAAGGTTGAGACCGAGTTTGCGTCTCTTACATGGGTAGGCAGACCATTCCATAAAAATGGAGCTCTATAGGAGAAAGCCCTGCCTCCAGATGTTTGCTTAGAAATTCTAGGGACAATTAGGAGGCCTGCGTCTTGTGACCGTAGCATACGTGTACGGCAGGACCAAATCAGAGAGATAGGTAGGAGCAAGCCCATGTAATGCTTTGTAGGTTAGCAGTAAAACCTTGAAATCAGCCCTTGCCTTGACAGGAAGCCAGTGTAGGGAGGCTAGCACTGGAGTAATTCAGGATTCTAGCAGCCGTATTTAGCACTAACTGAAGTTTATTTAGTGCTTTATCCGGGTAGCCGGAAAGTAGAGCATTGCAGTAGTCTAACGTAGAAGTGACAAAAGCATGGATTAATTTTTCTGCATCATTTTTGGACAGAAAGTTTCTGATTTTTGCAATGTTACGTAGATGGAAAAAAGCTGTCCTTGAAATTGTCTTGATATGTTCTTCCTAAAGAGAGATCAGGGTCCAGAGTAACGCCGAGGTCCTTCACAGTTTTATTTGAGACGACTGTACAACCATTAAGATTAATTGTCAGATTCAACAGAAGATCTCTTTGTTTATTGGGACCTAGAACAAGCATCTCTGTTTTGTCCGAGTTTAAAAGTAGACATTTTGCAGCCATCCACTTCCTTATGTCTTATGTTTTGGGGCTTCACCATGTTTCATTGAAATGTACAGCTGTGTGTCATCCGCATAGCAGTGAAAGTTAACATTATGTTTTCGAATGACATCCCCAAGAGGTAAAATATATAGTGAAAACAATAGTGGTCCTAAAACAGAACCTTGTGGAACACCGAAATTTACAGTTGATTTGTCAGAGGACAAACCATTCACAGAGACAAACTGATATCTTTCCGACAGATAAGATCTAAACCAGGCCAGAACTTGTCCGTGTAGACCAATTTGGGTTTCCAATCTCTCCAAAAGAATGTGGTGATCAATGGTATCTAAAGCAGCACTAAGGTCTAGGAGCACGTGGACAGATGCAGAGCCTCGGTCTGATGCCATTAAAAGGTCATTTACCACCTTCACAAGTGCAGTCTCAGTGCTATGATGGGGTCTAAAACCAGACTGAAGCATTTCGTATACATTGTTTGTCTTCAGAAAGGCAGTGAGTTGCTGCGCAACAGCCTTTTCAAAAATGTATGAGAGGAATGGAAGATTCGATATAGGCCGATAGTTTTTTATATTTTCTGGGTCAAGGTTTGGCTTTTTCAAGAGAGGCTTTATTACTGCCACTTTTAGTGAGTTTGGTACACATCCGGTGGATAGAGAGCCGTTTATTATGTTCAACATAGGAGGGCCAAGCACAGGAAGGAGCTCTTTCAGTATTTTAGTTGGAATAGGGTCCAGTATGCAGCTTGAAGGTTTAGAGGCCATGATTATTTTCATCATTGTGTCAAGAGATATAGTACTAAAACACTTGAGCGTCTCTCTTGATCCTAGGTCCTGGCAGAGTTGTGCAGACTTAGGACAACTGAGCTTTGAAGGAATATGCAGATTTAAAGAGGAGTCCGTAATTTGCTTTCTAATAATCATGATCTTTTCCTCAAAGAAATTCATGAATTTATCACTGCTAAAGTGAAAGCCATCCTCTCCTGGGGAATGCTGCTTTTTAGTTAGCTTTGCGACAGTATCAAAAAGGAATTTCGGATTGTTCTTATTTTCCTCAATTAAGTTAGAAAAATAGGATGATCGAGCAGCAGTAAGGGCTCTTCGGTACTGCACGGTACTGTCTTTCCAAGCTAGTCGGAAGACTTCCAGTTTGGTGTGGCGCCATTTCCGTTCCGGGTATTTTCTGTGTACCAGGGAGCTAGTTTCTTATGAGAAATGTTTTTAGTTTTTAGGGGTGCAACTGCATCTAGGGTATTGCGCAAGGTTAAATTGAGTTCCTCAGTTAGGTGGTTAACTGATTTTTGTCCTCTGGCGTCCTTGGGTAGACAGAGGGAATCTGGAAGGACATCAAGGAATCTTTGTGTTGTCTGTGAATTTATAGCATGACTTTTGATGTTCCTTGGTTGGGGTCTGAGCAGATTATTTGTTGCAATTGCAAACGTAATAAAATGGTGGTCTGATAGTCCAGGATTATGAGGAAAAACATTAAGATCCACATTTATTCCATGGGACAAAACTAGGTCCAGAGTATGACTGTGACAGTGAGTGGGTCCAGAGACATGTTGGACAAAACCCACTGAGTCGATGATGGCTCCGAAAGCCTTTTGGAGTGGGTCTGTGGACTTTTCCATGTGAATATTAAAGCCACCAAAGATTACAATATTATCTGCTATGACTACAAGGTCCGATAGGAATTCAGGGAACTCAATGAAGAACGCTGTATATGGCCCAGGAGGCCTGTAAACAGAGTGTATGCGTGATTTGTTGTGTAACAGTAAGATGCAGGACTCCCTTGCAAAAGAGAACTTGGTCTCAAAGGGACTCTTGCTATCTTCCCGTCTCTCTCTCTCTCAATCTCTCAGTTAGCAATGGAGAAAAATACAAGATTCGCTCCAAAAAAGACGTAATTCCCAAAACAGAGGAGAAGCCTGTTGTGTGTTGTAATGAATGTGTGCAGAGACGTTATATTCCATCTCTGATGATGGTGGAAAGATTATTAGTGAAATATTGCTTTTTAGATACCGTCATTTTTTTCACCCAGTCATCTATTCAAAATGTCAAAGTTGTGGTCTGGCATGAAGTTTTAAATTGAAAAATAAGATTTAGAACCATCTCGAACTTCTACATACTTCAAGAGAGACTAAATGAGTCCTTCTACTTTGAAAGGAAATTCCCAAAGTAATGTGCTTACAGACTGCCGCGCCTGCCTTCAAAAAGAGTACATTAATTGGAGACATATGTCTGGGAAAAACACAAGAGATTATCCTGGTCCTCTCGGCAATTAATCCCTATAGTTCCGGACAATGTTCATATCAGTGAGCCTGCCTTTGTTCCTATTAAGTGATGCAATTCATTATTAATTTATGGCAATCAACCATGGACTTGAAAAGAGTGCCTGCAAGGGTCGAAGGACCATTTGTGTAGTCAAGTGTTCATATTACCAGTATCTGAGACACTATACCCATTCTCTTATGTCAGATAGAGCAAATAATCGCCAGCGGGACGAGAGGCGCCTAGGAGTGACACCACCTAAGACAATGACAGTATACCATCTGAGATTAGCATCTGGCATTATTTCCATTTTATTAGAAGGACATTGCTAGGCTATCTCCGGGGAATAATAATGTGTTAAAAATGTCTACCTACAGATGTAGGATCTTAATCCTGTAGGATAATGTAGGATAATAATCCTGCAGGAACAGGAAATGTCAATCGTTATGTGGGTTATAATGACCATTGTAGGGGTTGAAATTCTGAAATTTCAAAGTGGAAATGACAAGCTTTTTTAAACCTCAAATACATTACAAGTTTCAAATGTCCTGCCTTGCAGGAATTTGCTCCTGCGACGGGGTGATCAAATTAAGATCCTACACCTGTAAATGAATTACAATATCCATACCGGTGTGGAATATACAAGTCGTGATAAATACCATTTACATGTGGGTGCCAATGTGGCTAATCTATATAAAAGGTACAAGTCAGCATTCATACTGGCTGCCCAATTTTGATAATTTTTTTACTTGGTCTTTTAACCAATCAAATCAGCTCTTTTGCCAATAATTGATAAGAATTGGGCCTGTGAGCTCCTCAAAAATTCAAGAGATGTTAGGCTGCGTTTGCACAGGCAGCCCAATTCAGATATTTTGTCAATTATTTGCACATCAGAAACTTATCTGATCTTTTCCCTAATGTGTAAACAGCAACAACAACAACAAAAACACATGGAATCTGTTCTTTTGACTTCTGATGTATACCACCTCCATATGTGTATCTCATTCCTGATACAAACCCGATCCTCCATATGTGACCTCTGGCTAGACACAGATCAGATTTGTTTTGCTCTGAAATAAAATTGTTTGCGCATGACGTGCCTTTTTAAGGAACAATAGCAGGAAATGAGCATTGCATGTGTGTATTACTTCAGAGGCTACATCAGTGTGCATGCACAAATTCTGATATGGGTCACATGTACAACCGCACAACCTATGTGCAGCATAAATATGGCAATGTGTGTTTGAATTAGGTATGATATCATAGGTCTAGCTAGATATGATTTGTTTTTGCAGACACATTCTCCCTGGTCCTGTAATTCATAATATCTGCAAAACATGTGTACGCGACCAATACAATTGTATTATATTTTATTCATCATTGTCCCCAGTGGATAAATCAGGGAAGAAATGCAGAGTTAAGCTTACTACTGTACTGGAGATTTGAAAACCGCCCAGGCGTAGGCTAGTGCATGTCCTTGCTGCTGCCTGCGTGTGCCAAGAAGAGTTTAAGTATTTTGTTGGCTAATATGTTAGGAGTGCGTCTCATGCAGCTTGTCAGTTCTCAGAGAATAGGATGTAACGTTGCTGCATTCTGAATGTGCTCACAGCAGATATTTGTAACCAATGTTTGTGTTGAAATACTTTTTTATTTATTTTTATAATTCTACGAGTCTCCTTTCTTTCTACATATGACATTGAAAGCAATATTGTTGACCATTTCCCATCTTCATTCATGTTGACCTGTACCTTGCATGGGAGCTGGAGGGCATGCTTTCATGTTGTCCTGTATAGGCCAGCCATTTGATAGGATTTCTGCTTCTGGCTGAGTTCACTTCCACATACAAATCTACCTTTATACCATTTCAGTCTGAATCAAAGGAATGTGGGTTGTTTGTGAGTCCATTTTGGTGTGCTGTTTTCTGTCATTTGTGACTGTCATTATCAATATCAATACTGATTCATTAAGCGATAAACACAGACTTCAAGCCTAAAGTTGCAGTGATTCAGTCAGTTCAGCTTTATGTAAAGAGAGAACAACTATTATGTATTTGCGTTTGTCAGTCGTGTTCTTCACTTTATTTTCGAAGGAATTCTGCAATATAGCCCACTGTACATTCATTTCACCAGACAGACAACCAGATCCGTTCAAATCCATTAAATCCAGCTCTAGAAATTCCACACGGGTCCTGCAGCAACACAATCACAGAACTTGTACAGTAACACTCCCTTGTGATTATGGCCCTCCTTGATCAATTTAAGTGAATCATTTCATGATTGAATGCTGAGCTCAAGAGAGGCTGACTGGCCTGAAAGGGTCCTTTATAGATTCGGGTTTTATATCTCGTCTTCTGACATCAGCCGCACTTTCAATGTCACATTTGTGGCTGAGGTTACCTTAAAGATGAGGTGGACACAGTCAAAGGGGTGAATTGTTTTTTTAAAGCCAACATCTCAGTAACATACCCTACCTACCATAGCTGAGATAAGAGTTAGATAAGTTATTTCTTATATTATGGAGTCACAGTCATCATGTTTGGTTGAAAAGGGTCCATTTGTAAGCTGTGGTATCAGAAACAGGCAATGCTTTACCTCACCCATATCAACATCAATCGCTAATGAGCACGCTGTCTCCCCTTCTCCCAAAAGTACCTGCCTAATGGATATTGGGGATTCAATCTAACTCTATCCATCATGGCTTGTTTTCAGTCCAGATGGGTGAATGATAAGATAGGGACTAAACATCTACTAAAGACAACACCACAACACAATCTCCTCCAGAGAGAGGTAGCTAACTCCGGTGTGACCTGATTACTGGATGCGTTCCAGGGGGTTGAATTGTGGAGAGCATTGTTTTGATAGGCACGTATGCATAACTAGCTGTCAGACAGTCAGACGGTAAGGAAAGCAGCCCTTCTCTTTGCTCGACCGAATACCAAGTGTTTTGCATTTGCAACACACCATTCATCTAGGGGATTTTTCCTTTTATATGGCCCCCGTATTGTAATTCATAATCTAACGCTTGATATGCACTGTCAGTGCACACAGTGCATATATTACTTGGCCTACAGTGTAATCAATGGCCCATATTCTGTAGTATCCTCCCACGGGTTCCCAGGTTGTGAACAACACGGGTGTGTCAGAATGAAATACAAACAACTCTTGACACATTTTTAGTCCATTTTTAGTCTATCCTAAAGCATTATCAAGCATCCAGATACCTGACAGCAATTATGGGTTCAGAGAGTGCCCTCACAAAAAAAAACACATAGCATTTTCACATGTTGAGCTTAAATTTCACATGAAGCCATGTTTTCACAATTATTAAATTGTGTGTTCACCACCTTTTCACATGTGAGATTAAAAACATGCTTTCACTTCACATTGCAAATTCACATGTGAATGTTGGATATGCAGTTTCACATGTGAAAAAGTTTCTCATGTGAAAATCTCACGTTCACATGTGTAATTGCAAGTTCACATGTGAAAATCGACCACGTGAAAATCAAGTTTGCAGTTCACATTTAAGAATAGTTCACATGTGAATATCTAACTTTTGTGTGAAAACCATTCAAATGTGAAAATGTAATTGCAGTTTCACATGTAAGAAAACTCCACATGTGAAAATGTTTCGTAGCAATGTTTCCACATATGGAATTGCAACGTCTCTAATGGCATTTTGTAAAAAGGCAACTTAGCCTATCTGAGTATCACCGGAGGCTGCTGAGGGGAGGATGGCTCATATTAATGTCTGGAACGGCGTAAATGGGATGGCATCAAACACCTGGAAACCATGTGTTTGATGTATTTCATACCATTCCTCTTATTCCACTTCAGCCATTCACATGAGCCCATTCTCCCCCAATTAAGGTGGCACTAACCTCCTGTTGTCACGACTTCCGCCGAAGTTGGCTCTCCTGCCTGTTCGGGCGATGCTCGGCGGTCGTCGTCACCGTCCTACTAGCCACCATCGATCCCTTTTTCGTTTGTCTGTTGGTTTTGTCTTATTAGTTTCACCTGTGTGTATTTTAGTTTATTGACGTCCTTATATGTAGTAGGTTGTCCCGCCCTTGTTTCGTGCGGGATTGTTTTGGTTTCATGTGTTTTCGTGAATACGTATTTGGTTATTTGCTCCGATATATTTAATCCTGTGTTGGATTATTTCACCCTGTATTTTGGGTTGACCGTGTTTGGTTCCGGAGAATAAACTATCGACTCACTGCACCTGCTCTCTGCGCCTGATTCCACCCACCTTGTTAATACGTGACAGAATCCCGCACCTGACGATGGAATCAGCAGGAGCAGCCGCGTCTCCTCTCCCATCGATGGAGGAGAGAGTCCTCCACCACACCAGCGTGCTCCCTCGGATTGGTTCTGCCATGGACCAAATGATGGAGAGGATGGATCGATGGGAGAGGAGTGGTCTTCCCACATCATCGCTAGCACCCCCTTCTCCAGCACCTCCTGTTCCTGCGACCACATCTGGCTCCGGGGCTCTGCGGTTGACACTCCCACGGGAGTATGACGGAACGGCGGCTGGGTGCCAGGGTTTCCTCCTTCAACTGGAACTATACCTGGCTACCGTGCGTCCTGCTCCCTCTGGAGAGGAGAGCGTGAGCGCCATCGTCTCCTGCTTGACTGGGCGAGCCCTCGAGTGGGCCAACGCAGTATGGAATGGTCCGGACTCGGCGAGGGATAATTACCCAGAGTTCACCCGCCGATTCCGAGCTGTTTTTGACCATCCACCAGAGGGTCGGGCGGCGGGTGAACGGCTGTTCCACCTGCGGCAGGAGACGAGGAGCGCACAGGACTTTGCTCTGGAGTTCAGGACCTTGGCCGCAGGAGCAGGATGGAACGACAGGGCCTTGGTCGACCATTTCAGATGCAGTCTCAGGGAGGACGTCCGCAGGGAGCTGGCATGTCGGGACACCACATGCACACTGGATGAGCTCATTGACTTGGCTATCCGTCTCGACAATCTGCTGGCTGCCCGCGGGCGTTCGGATCAGGCCCTGTCGTTTCCACTTCCCAGCCCTCCTGCCCCTATCCCTATGGAATTAGGAGGGGCAGCTTCGAGGGAGACCGGAGGAGGAGTGTCCTCCTGCACCAGTTGTGGTCGACGAGGGCACACGTCAGACCGGTGCTGGAGGAACTCGTCTGGGAGTCGGGAGGGCAGGCGGAGCACTGCTCGATCACCCCAGGTGAGTAAGCACCAGACTCACCCAGAGCCTCCTGTCGGTCATGTGTATGTTTTGATTTCTTTCCCTGGGTTTTTTCCCTCTCTACAGCATAAGGCGCTAGTCGATTCAGGCGCAGCTGGGAATTTCATGGATCGTGGGCTTGCGTTAAGGCTAGGGATTCCCCTGGTGTCGGTAGACCAACCTTTCCCCGTGCACTCCTTAGATAGCCGACCATTAGGGTCAGGAGTGATTAGGGAGGCTACGGTGCCACTGGACATGGTAACGCAGGGGGATCATAAGGAGCAGATTAGTCTGTTCCTTATAGATTCACCTGCGTTTCCGGTGGTGTTGGGGGTTCCCTGGTTAGCTCAACACAACCCGGTGATTTCCTGGCGACAGGGGGCTCTTAAGGGGTGGTCAGAGGAGTGTTCAGGTAGGTGTAGAGGAGTTGCCGTTGGTGCGACTACGGTGGAGAGTCCAGACCAAGTTTCCACCGTGCGCATTCCCTCTGAATATGCCGATTTGGCTATCGCCTTCAGTAAAAAGAAGGCGACCCAATTACCACCTCATCGTCGAGAGGACAGTGCGGAGTCTGAGAGTGAGATACTGGTGGCCCACGCTAGCTAAAGACGTGAGATTTTATGTCTCCTCCTGCTCCGTGTGTGCTCAGAGCAAGGCTCCTCGGCACCTGCCTAGAGGGAAATTACAACCCCTCCCCGTTCCACAACGGCCGTGGACACACTTATCGGTGGACTTTCTTACCGACCTTCCCCCGTCCCAGGGAAGTACTACGATCCTGGTCGTTGTGGATTGGTTTTCTAAGTCCTGTCGTCTCATCCCGTTGCCCGGTCTCCCTACGGCCCTGCAGACTGCTGAGGCCTTGTTTACCCATGTCTTCCGGCACTATGGGGTGCCTGAGGACATTGTTTCTGATCGGGGTCCCCAATTCACGTCCAGAGTATGGAGGGCGTTTATGGAGAGACTGGGGGTCTCGGTCAGCTTAACCTCAGGTTTTCACCCCGAGAGTAATGGGCAGGTGGAGCGCGTAAACCAAGAGGTGGGCAGGTTTCTGCGGTCCTATTGCCGGGACCGGCCTGGTGAGTGGGCAAGGTATGTTCCCTGGGCTGAACTAGCTCAGAACTCCCTACGCCACTCCTCAACTAACTTGTCTCCTTTTGAGTGTGTGTTAGGTTACCAGCCGGTCCTGGCCCCATGGCATCAGAGCCAGACCGAGGCTCCTGCGGTGGAGGAATGGGTACAGCGCTCCAAGGACACATGGAAAGCCGTTCAGGACTCACTACGGTTAGCGGGCGAACGGCAGAAGAGGAGCGCTGACCAGCACCGCAGTGAGGCCCCCGTATTTGCACCGGGGGACAGGGTCTGGCTCTCGACCCGGAACCTGCCCCTCCGCCTGCCCTGTCGGAAGCTGGGGCCGCAGTGTGTGGGGCCGTTCAAAGTCCTGAGGAGAATAAACGAGGTGTGTTACAGGTTACAACTTCCTAGGTATTACCGTATTAACCCCCGTTTCATGTGTCTCTCCTCAGGCCGGTGGTGGCTGGTCCCCTGCAAGAAGGTGAGGTGCCTGAGGTCCCTCCGCCCCCCCTGGACATCGAGGGGTCCCCGGCGTACACAGTTCGGGGCATTCTGGATTCGAGACGCCGGGTGGGGGGCCTACAGTACCTCGTGGACTGGGAGGGGTACGGTCCGGAGGAGAGATGCTGGGTTCTGGTGAGGGACATTTTGGACCCTTCTCTCCTGAGAGATTTCCACCGCCTCCACCCAGATCGCCCAGCACCTCGTCCTCCGGGTCGTCCTCGAGGACGGTGGCGGCGCGCTGCGGGGGCCGCGCGTCAGGGGGGGGGTACTGTCACGACTTCCGCCGAAGTTGGCTCCCCTGCCTGTTCGGGCGGCGCTCGGCGGTCGTCGTCACCGTCCTACTAGCCACCATCGATCCCTTTTTCGTTTGTCTGTTGGTTTTGTCTTATTAGTTTCACCTGTGTGTATTTTAGTTTATTGACGTCCTTATATGTAGTAGGTTGTCCCGCCCTTGTTTCGTGCGGGATTGTTTTGGTTTCATGTGTTTTCGTGAATACGTATTTGGTTATTTGCTCCGATATATTTAATCCTGTGTTGGATTATTTCACCCTGTATTTTGGGTTGACCGTGTTTGGTTCCGGAGAATAAACTATCGACTCACTGCACCTGCTCTCTGCGCCTGATTCCACCCACCTTGTTAATACGTGACACCTGTGCTGAGTATAATAATTCAAGTGCCTACATTTTTTATTATTTCTTATTCCTTATTATTTGATTATTTCTGAGCCATCCGTTCAGAGTGTTACTAATGCAGGAATTACCCCGCTCTTCTTCTTCCATTGTTGAGTGACCGTTGGACGAAGCCCAGCGAAAAGAACAGAGAAGCGAGTTATCCGTGTCTCCTTGTTTCTCCTGTTTAAACTCTCAGTCAATTTGTTTTGACATCGCATGGTTGTTTTTAGCTGCATAGATTATGTATTTCTGTGTGTGTTTTGAACACTTTCAGACAATGCCATTTTTTGGGGGACTTGGATTAACTGATGAACTCTTACAGGGCTAATATTAACCTGTTGAAGAAAGTGTGTTTATCAATTTACCTGAGTTCGCTAACCATTAATATTCTTAAATTGCAGCTCCATTTGAGCAAATTTGTTTGACAGCCCTAGCTGACCTTAAAATGTGAAAATGCACATATGACAGTGTGGTGGACATGACTCGGCGATGAAGTAGCCCCGCCTGCGACTTAAAAAGTAATATTGGCACTCTTGGTCAAAATTGTGAAGATGTTGGCTTCTCCCATGGGAGACCCAGGTTCGAATCCCAGCAGTTACAAAAGCACACGGGAAATGTATAATTTTGGGAAACGACTATGTGTCTGAGTTGTTTGAAAAATCCATGTGAGACTTTGTTCACATGTGGAAAATGGATGTGAAACGTCACATGTATCTGAAAACCACGTGTCTGACCTTGGATTTTGTATAACATTTTTGACGTGATTTTTTTTCAAGAGTGTCTTTTCACATGTGTTCTTTTCACGTGTTCTTTTCACGTGTTCTTTTCACGTGTTCTTTTCACACGTGTTCTTTTCACGTGTTCTTTTCACATATGAGTAACTGTCACAACTTCTGCCGAAGTCGTTGCCTCTCCTTGTTCAGGCGGTGCTCGGCAGTCGACGTCACCGGTCTTCTAGCCATTATTGATCCATCTTTAATTTTCCATTGGTTTTGTCTTGTCTTCCCACACACCTGTTTTCAATACCTGTTGTGTATTTAACCCTCTGTTTCCCCTCATGTCTTTGTCAGAGATTGTTTTATTGTCAGTGTAGTTTTATGTTGTATAGGTGCGCGTCTGGTCCTCGTACCCATGTTGGTTTATGTCTGTACATTTTAGTGTTATGGAGCATGTTACGTGGTCAATTATTAAAAGACTCCATTGACACTCCATTTTGACTCTCCTGCGCCTGACTTCCCTGCCACCTATACACACGACGCTGACACACACGACGCTGACAGAATCTCTGACCAAATTATGAAGTCAGTAGGAGACGACACATCGCTCATGGAGGTGGAGGTACGGGTCATGGAACAAGCGGAGGCGATTGACTGTCTGAGCGCCGCCTTGGATCGCATTGTCCAGAACATGGACTGCTGGGAGAGACAGGGAGTTGAACGATTTGAACGATTTTCCCCTCCTGAACCTAAGAAGATCCATTTATCCCTACCCACGGGATACAACGGAGATACTGCCGGCTGCCAGGGTTTCCTTCTTAAGCTGAACTTGTATCTGGCCACGGTCTCCCCAGTACCATCGGACCGTGAGAAGTGTTGCGCACTCGTCTCATGCCTCACCAGGAAATCCCTGGAGTGGGCCAGCGCTGTGTGTAGAGAGGAGGATGACGCGTTGGACCATTTTGAGGAGTTCACCCGCCATTTCAGGACAGTATTCGACCACCCACCCGAAGGCAGAGCGGCGGGTGAGCGCCTCTATCATCTGAGGCAGGAGACGAGGAGTGCACATGAGTTTGCTCTGGAGTTTAGGACCCTGGCTGCCGGCGCTGGATGGAGCGACAAGGCCCTGATCGACCATTACCGTTGTAGTCTACGCGAGGACGTCCGTCAGGAGCTGGCCTGTAGAGACACCACCCTCACCTTTGACCAGCTGGTGGACATGTCCATTAGGCTGGACAACATGCTGGCTACTCGTGGACGTCTAGATCGGGGTCTGGTTGTTCCATCCTCCCGCACCCTCTCTCCCGAACCTATGGAATTGGGAGGGATGGTGCGCAGGGAGACCGGAGGGGGTTCCTGCTGGAGCCTCATTCATGGTTGCAGAGGGCACACTGCTGGTCGGTGCCGTGTTGGTTCCTCTGGGAATAGAGAAGGCAGGCAGGGCACTCTGGCATCACCCCAGGTGAGTAGGCACCATTCTCATCCAGAGCCCTCTGTTGCACTAATGTTTGTCTCTGTCTATTTTCCTGATTTTTCCCTGCCGTCCCAGTATAAGGCGCTAGTAGATTCAGGCGCGGCTGGAAATTTCATTAATAAAAGTTTAGTTCATAGTTTAGGGATCCCTATTGTTTCTGTGGATATGCCTTTCCCTATTCATGCATTAGATAGTCGACCATTAGGGTCAGGGTTTATCAGGGAGGTCACCGCACCTTTGTGTATGATAACGCAGGAGGGTCACAAGGAGAAGATTAGTCTTTTCCTAATTGATTCTCCTGCGTATTCTGTGGTGCTAGGCCTACCCTGGTTAGCTTGTCATAACCCCACTGTTTCTTGGCCACAGAGGGCTCTCACGGGGTGGTCGTGAGAGTGCTCAGGTAGGTGTTTAGGGGGTTCCGTTGGTGCTACTACGGTGGAAAGTCCATATGGTGGAAAGTCCAGACCAGGTCACCACCGTGTGCATTCCCCCCGAATATGCTGATTTGGCTCTCGCCTTCTGTAAAAAGAAGGCGACTCAATTACCACCCCATCGACGGGGGGGATTGTGCAATAGATCTCCTGGTAGACGCTGCATATCCCAGGAGTCACGTGTATCCCCTGTCGCAAGCGGAGACGGTGGCTATGGAGACATATGTCTCTGAATCCCTGCGTCAGGGGTTCCAGTCAGACATCCATTTCACCCGTCTCTCCAAGTTTCTTTTTTGTGAAAAATGATGGCGGTTTACGCCCGTGCATTGATTATCGAGATCTAAATAAAATCACAGTGAAATATAGTTACCCGCTACCTCTGATTAATACGGTTAATGCACGGGCACGCTTCTTTACAAAAATGGATCTCAGGAGTGCGTACAATCTGGTGCGTATTCGGAAGGGTGATGAGTGGAAGACGACATTTAGCACCACCTCAGGTCATTATGAGTACCTTGTCATGCCATATGGGTTGATGAATGTTCCATCAGTCTTCCAACAATTTGTTGATGAGATCTTCAGGGACCTGCACGGGCAGGGTGTAGTGGTGTATATCGATGATATTCTGATATACTCCGCTACACGCGCCGATATACATGTGAAGTCTCACATCTATATGATGATATTCTGATATACTCCGCTACACGCGCCTGGTGCGCAGGGTGCTTGGTCGCCTGTTGGAGCATGATCTATATGTCAAGGCTGAGAAATGCTTGTTCTTCCAACAATCCATCTCCTTCCTAGGGCATCGGATTTCCACTTCAGGAGTGGAGATGGAGAGCGACCGCATTGCAGCCGTGCGTAATTGGCCGACTCCAACCACGGTAAAGGAGGTGCAGCGTTTTTTAGGGTTTGCCAATTACTACCGGAGGTTTATCCAGGGTTTTGGTCAGGTGGCAGCTCCCATTACCTCACTGCTAAAGGGGGGCCCGGTGCGCTTGCAGTGGTCGGCTGAGGTGAACAGGAATTTTGGACACCTGAAGACTCTGTTTACCTCGGTGCCTGTGTTGGCTCATCCGGATCCCTCTTTACCATTCATAGTGGAGGTGGACGCATCCGAAACTGGGATAGGAGCAGTGCTCTCTCAGCGTTCGGGTACGCCACTGAAGCTTCGCCCCTGTGCTTTCTTTTCGAAGAAGCTCAGCCCGGCGGAGCGAAACTATGATATGGGGGACCGGGAGCTGTTAGCTGTCGTAAAAGCCTTGAAGGCGTGGAGGCATTGTCTTGAGGGGGCTAAACACCCTTTTCTCATCTGGACTGACCACCGCAATCTGGAGTACATCCGGCAGGCAAAGAGACTGAATCCTCACCAGGCAAGTTGGGCCATGTTTTTCACTCGTTTTGTGTTTACTCTTTTTCTTACAGACCAGGCTCCCAGAACGTTAAGGCAGACGCATTGTCTCGGCTATATGACACAGAGGAGCGGTCCATGGATCCCACTCCCATACTCCCAGCTTCGTGTTTGGTGGCGCCAGTAGTGTGGGAGCTGGATGCGGACATTGAGCGGGCGTCACGTGCAGAGCACTCTCCCCCTGAGTGTCCAGCTGGTCGTCTGTATGTTCCATCTGCTGTCCGCGACCGAGTGATCTATTGGGCTCACACGTCACCCTCCTCTGGTCATCCTGGGATAGGTCGGACGATGCACTGTCTTGATGGGAGGTACTGGTGGCCCACTTTAGCTAAGGGCGTGAGGATTTATGTTTCCTCCTGCTCGGTGTGCGCCCAGTGCAAGGCTCCTAGACACCTGCCCAGAGGTAAGCTACAACCTCTACCCGTTCCTCAACGACCGTGGTCGCACCTGTCGGTGGATTTTTTGACTGATCTTCCACCTTCACAGGGTTACACCACGATCCTGGTCGTTGTGGATCGGTTTTCGAAGTCCTGTCGTCTCCTTCCCTTGCCCGGTCTCCCTACGACCTTACAAACTGCAGAGGCCCTGTTTACACACGTTTTCTGGGACTATGGGGTGCCTGAGGATATAGTGTCTGATCGGGGTCCCCAGTTCACATTAAGGGTCTGGAAGGCGTTCATGGAACGTCTGGGGATCTCGGTTAGTCTTACCTCAGGTTTTCACCCCAAGAGTAATGGGCAGGTGGAGAGAGTTAACCAGGATGTGGGTAGGTTTCTGCTGTCTTATTGCCAGGATCGGCCGGGGGAGTGGGCGAAGTTCGTGCCCTGGGCAGAGATTGCCCAGAACTCGCTACGTCACTCCTCCACTAACCTTACTCCTTTTCAATGTGTATTAGGGTATCAGCCGGTTCTGGCTCCGTGGCATGAGAGCCAGACCGAGGCTCCTGCGGTGGACAATTGGCTCACTGCGGCGACGGTCTGCACCAATTTTCTGGCGCCTTATGGCACGCTGAAGGTGGACGTGGGCTGCCTCCCAGGTTTCCTCAGTGCGCCATAAGGCGCCAGAAAATTGGTGCAGACCGTCGCCGCAGTGAGGCCCCGGTGTTCGCACCAGGGGACAGGGTCTGGCTCTCGACCCGAAACCTGCAGCCTCCACCTGCTCTGCCGGAAGCTGGGTCCGCGGTTTGTGGGGCCGTTTAAAGTCCTGAGGAGAGTGAACGAGGTATGTTATAGGTTACAACTGTCCACTAATTACCGTATTAACCCCTCGTTCCATGTGTCTCTCCTCAGGCCGGTATTGGCTGGCCCGCTCCAGGAGGCGGAAGTGCGTGATGTTCCTCCACCTCCTCTAGACATCGAGGGGGTCCCGGCGTACTCTGTTCGATCCATTCTGGATTTGAGATGTCGGGCGAGGGGCCTTCAGTACCTCGTGGACTGGGAGGGGTACGGGCCGGAGGAGAGCTGCTGGGTACCGGTGGAGGACGTGTTAGATCCTTCCATGTTATCAGAATTCCACCGTCTCCATCCGGATCGCCCTGCACCTCGCCCTCCGGGTTGTCCCCGAGGCCGGTGTCAACGCCCGGCTGGAGCCCTGCGTCCGTCCCGAAGTCATTGCCTCTCCTTGTTCGGGCGGTGCTCGGCGCTCGACGTCACCGGTCTTCTAGCCATCTTTGATCCATTTTTCATTTTCCATTGGTTTTGTCTTGTCTTCCCACACACCTGTTTTCAATCCCACTCATTACCTGTTGTGTATTTAACCCTCTGTTTCCCCTCATGTCTTTGTCAGAGATTGTTTTATTGTCAGTGTAGATTTATGTTGTATAGGTGCGCGTCGGGTCCTCGTACCCATGTTTGTTTATGTCTGTACATTTTAGTGTTATGGAGCATGTTACGTGGTCAATTATTAAAAGACTCCATTGACACTCCATTTTGACTCTCCTGCGCCTGACTTCCCTGCCACCTACACGACGCTGACAGTAACACACAAAGTAACATATAGCAACAGGTCCATGTAGAATAAACAACCCTTTACCTAATACCATAGACACAGTGTTCTGCTAATATTAACAATGTGCACCTTTCACATGTCAACCTTTTCGAACATGTCAGAGAGGTCATACCTTCCTGTGTGGTGTCCCGTATACAACAGGAGTTCCCTGATCCTGGTGCAGAATACACAGGGTTTCTCCCTCCCCAAATTGACTGATACCATTCAATTTAATAAAAAGAAAAAAACCTTATGCCGAGTGCCAGGTCTCTTTAGAGACATTAGTATCAAGCCCATCTGTCAGTCTAGACTTCATCACGTCCAGTGGAGATTTACCATGTAAATCTTGGAGGTGCAAACTACCCGCAAAAAAAATGTATGCATCGCAGCAAAGCCACTACACATCACAACGCTAAACAATACATTAATTGCACTATAATGGTGACAAACGGTGCCCACGAACTGTTGGGGCCTACATAAAGCTGTCCCAACAGCAGTCTCAACACCTTACAACCGCTACACCTGGCTATCAACAGAGCCTTGTCTGGCAGCGAAACAATTAATTCAGCCTCTTTTACTGCCTTTAAAAAAACATAGCTGATATGACTGACGTGCTTAAACAAATGTGGTTTCTACTGACAATTGAGATGTACAAACTATGGCATAAGATAACGATGAGGGGATAGGAGGCAATCTGTAATTTTCGATTAATACATTAATGAGCGAGCTAAGAGAAGTAGTCAATATAACTTTGTGTTCAGGGAAAGTACAGGTAAAAGTACAGTGTCAGAATTCAGAACATGGGCCATCGTTACAGGGTTCTCCCTGTACACCAAGTCAGAACCGTAGGATAAATAAAGGGAACATATAAGCAGACATTGAAAGCTCTTACAATATTCAATGATGACATTTCTCTAAAACAGGCTATAGGCTACATGTGCACCACCAAGTCAGAACAGTAGGCAAGTTATGAGGAGGAAAGGGACTAAATTATTAGGGTGAGGGTCATTGGCTACTAACAGCTTTCTACACAACATACACTTAGCATTACTTTCTAAGCTACAGTATCCATATCTCCCTGGCATATTACATAATTTATGCAGCAGGAAACAATACATTTTTGGGCTCACCTTGTGCTGTTCTCACTTGAACAGGAAGGTGGAGTGGCTGTCTTTCTTGTGGAGCTCCAAGTTGTCTTGAACTCACTGAAGTCTGAGATCTCCCAGTACCTAGTTTTCAGTTGTTTTGAACGCGGCATAAATCATGCTGGATTGACAGCATGGCCAATGTATTTATCCGTTTAAGCTTGGAAAAGAGAGTCTTAAATCCAGACATGGACCACACTCTCTCTCCACTGAATAGCAGGCTGGTGATTGCTTTGCAACTGTTGCATTTTTGAATTTGCGACTTCCAACTTGTTGTGTAATGTTCATGTCCATATGCCGATGAACACCGATGAACACGTTTTACCCACAATTTCTCTTCATATGACAAGGATTGAAAAGGATTTGCCAGTAGATTGTCGACTTCAATCATGACGATGACTGCTTGTCTAGCTTGCTAGCTAAGTTTTTGAAAGTATGATGTTGACATCAGTCCAATCAAATATATGGTATATATGTGATTTGACGTCATTTTATATGTGGCCAATGACCCTGAGCCTTCTTGACTGGGCACTCCTAATGTAAATCTATGGCAGCACCCAAAGGGCTTGAATTTTCGAGTTCTCCCTGTGGATTTTGCGGTGATGTAGTGTCCCCATGAGTTTTATTTATTTTATTTTTTTATTTTACCTTTTTTTAACTAGGCAAGTCAGTTAAGAACAAATTCTTATTTTCAATGACGGCCTAGGAACAGTGGGTTAACTGCCTGTTCAGGGGCAGAACGACAGATTTGTACCTTGTCAGCTCGAGTGACAGAACACTGAGCCTATAACGGCACAACTAGAGAAAATGACCATCATCAAAGATACTAGTTGGTCACACACAAACACACACACACAGAGCACTGATTACATTATCAATGGTGGTTATGATTAACATGGTGGAACCAACCTGATCACTGCGTTCACCTTTCTATTTCACTTCAGATATGGGAACTGAAATGGTAAACGCAGCGATCAGGCTGGTTCTACCAGGCTAGATTATGAATTGGGACAAAACTCAAACCTTTTTTGACCTTTGATTCAAGTGTCCTCCCTGCTCCATTTATAAACTCACAGCGAGGGCATGTCTGTGTGATGCTGAGGTTCCCTTTGCTGGTCTTCTCTATGTTGCATTTTTGGATGCAAACTCGGCATCTCTCGCACAACTGCAGCAGGCAATCCTCGTAAACCATATGCTTCCTAATCTTATGAGGTGGTGTTGACTGTGACATGCTGAGACAATAGACAGCCACGTGGTAAATTGCATTTGTAATAAAGAAAGGACAAAGCTTTTTGAAAATGCACTTCACGACCAAAAGGACTCTACTACTTATTTCTGCTTGGCTGGGTAATTAACCTACTAGTTTATCAAACCGGGGTATTTTTCAATCCAGCTATTCACATAACACAAACACACATTACCGTTGTCGGGTCAAGCTAATTGTAAATCGTCACGAATACTACAGCCACAAAGTCATAAAGGCTGTCTATTTCTACAATTTCACGTTTTCAAATTTGATTTTAAACCTAACCTTAACCACACTACTAACCTTATGCCTAACTCTAATCTTAAATTAAGACCAAAAATCTCATTTTATTTTCATTCATTTTTACACTATAGCTAATTGACACATGGCTGTGGTAACCCTAAATCTATGCTTTACATATGTGGACTGACTGTAGCTCCAGACTTGATTAGGTTAAGGCCAGTGACGCCATTACAAATTGTTGTTCACTGTATTACTCAGACATGAGTTAGCTACCACCATAGCTGCATCCATTAATTCTCTTTGCAATAGACAATACAAAATAATCTTGTATGAGCTACGACCTAACTTGGTTGTAATGAGGTAGCTAGCTTGCTATGCTACTGTTAGCCGAAACTTTAGCTAGCCTGCCTTGCTAGCTAACATTAGCTAGCCAGCCTCGCTTTATCAAAATATGGCGATCTAAGTTATACCAGAAAGGTCCTTATATTGCCAGCAGTTTACCACCCTGCATACCACTGCTGGCTTGCTTCTGAAGCTAAGCAGGGTTGGTCCTGGTCAGTCCCTGGATGGGAGACCAGATCCTGCTGGAAGTGATGTTGGAGGGCCAGTAGGTGGCACACTATTCTCGGGTCAAAAAATATCACAAAGCCCAAGGCATCTTTCGGATGGAACGTTAAAAGGGTGCCTTGACTCTCTGAGATCATTAAAGATCCCATGGCACTTATCGTAAAAGTAGGGGTGTTAACCCTGGTGTCCTGGCTAAATTCCCAATCTGCTCTAAATGAGAACGTGTTTTCAGTCAACTTACCTGGTAAAATAATTGATTAATTAATTAATATTCCAGTATCTATGGTTATCCTCACCACGACTGGTTGTTGCACAAAAGCTAGTGTTACTGGTTGTCACACCCTGGCCAGAGACGCCCACCCAGACCCTCCCCTATGGGTTTAGGTGTGCGGCCGGGAGTCCGCACCTTTGGGGGGGTACTGTCACGCCCTGGCCTTAGTTATCTTTGTTTTCTTTATTATTTTGGTTAGGCCAGGGTGTGACATGGGTGATGTATGGTTTTTGTCTCATCTAGGGTGTTTGTACTGTATAGGGGGTTTTGTTGATTTATTGGGTTGTGTTCATTCTAGGTGTTTGTGTAAGTCTATGGTTGCCTAGATTGGTTCTCAATCAGAGGCAGGTGTTTATCTTTGTCTCTGATTGGGAACCATATTTAGGCAGCCATGTTCTTTGGATATTTTGTGGGTGATTGTTTCCGTGTCTGTGTTTGTTTCACCACACGGTACTGTTTAGGTTTTTGTTTGTTTCCCGTTTATTGTTTTTGTATCAGTTGTGTTCATGTTGAGTATTTCTTATTAAAAGAACCATGGACACTTACCACGCCGCATATTGGTCCTCCGATCCTTCTCGCCTCTCCTCTTCAGATGAAGAGGATGAAAACCGTGACACTGGTGCAGACTTGTGGACCGACAAACTCCAAGCACCTATTTCGACAGCATACGAGGGTCATTTGGCAGGGCATGCAAACCATAGAATGTTGGCTGTGGCAGAATGGTCAATCTGTTTAATGCCTGTGATCATTTGAACGTGTTGTGGGCGATGAAACAAAAGAGCCCCATTTAAGCGAAGTGGGTGGAGGGGCAATTTGCAAGTGGAGCTTGGCACAAGGGGGCATGATTTGTGGACATAAGTGTCCAATTCCAAACCTAACTTGCCAGTTCACTGATGTTCCAAACTCCATTTTAGACTAGACTGACTTTATGACCAAAATTATCCTATTTACACTTTGTAGTCAATAAATGTTTTTTTAGGGGCAGTCGACCCTTTAAGTTTCAAAAGCTGGTAATTCCACTTTGTTCAGTGGGAGTGAAAACAGCTTCGCTATGCAATAGTTGTGGTTTAATAATGGAACCAGAGGACTCTGGAGACAAGCCTGTTTCTCTGAGCAACAGAGAAAGTCCATTACCCTCAGTTCAAACTCTTACTCGCTTAATTCAAAAACAGAGCTGTATTATTGCTCAAAAGACTGAGAGCATAGACACATCCAGAGTTGTTTCTTTCAGCTGCCTCACCTCTGGAAAAGACTACTCTGAAAATAATATAACGGAAAATCTGAAATTCCTTTGGGTAGTGTCTCCTGTTCCTTTGGGTAGATTGTTTCATATTGTGTCTTATTGCTTCCTTTGAGAAACCATCTGAATGCTGTTTGTTTCAGAGGAATCATTTATGCGTAATATGTTCTGAAGCCTTGTAATGCTGGTTCATGGTCTACATATTAAAAACACGTTTTATTTAAGTTCAAATGGGTGTAAATATCAGGCGCTTGCCAAAAAATGTAATTACATTTTTCAGTCATAGACCATTGACCTAAACAGTTATACATATGCAGTCATTACTGTTCTATTATTAAAACAATGCCTCAACATCAACCAATATGTTGGGTTTTCTGCTGATGACTTTGAACAGTGCTTATGTACAGTATATGTGCATTGTTCTTTGGAGCAACATGCTTCAGTTGCATAATCCAGGTTATATTGAACACCCACAACAAGCTTTAATTAGCAGTATGTTTAGTGAAGACTGAATGAGTGATGAGAATGAACGGGAGAAGCTTCATGAGGTTACTCCTCAATTTTCTCCAGCAAGGTTCACCTATGTTTGGGTAGGTAGGTTACTTACTTTTCTAACTGTGTTTGAAAAGGGGGCTGTCATGACTTCTAACTACTCATGAATTCCTCATCTGTATGTGCTATATGTTTTCTAGTCAATGACAGCTTCACTGAGTGTGACATTGCTATATGATGATTTTCAATTATATTCAGCCTTGGGGAATGTGAACATTAACCATCATGCTCATGCAACGTCATCATAGCTCCTTAGAGGGTGGTCTCGGGGAGAGAGTGTGTGTGAAAAGTTCTGAATTTAAAGCATTATAATTTTGAGATTTTTCATCCCCCACCTCCTCCTTAAACAATTTTTCCATGAAGGAGGTAGGGGGATGAAAAATCTACAAATTGTAATGTACAGAGGCATACTCATGACTTCATTGAACTAACTAAGTGTGACAAGTATAGAGCAGGAGCGACTGAGGGCAGGAAATCAGTAGCACAAAAATCCCTTGGCCACTCTCAAAGGACACGACTGCCCCTGGTGCTCATGGGAGTTTTCATCTCAGCATTCTGTTAGGATTTTTCCAAACGGTTAGAGGTACTGTACACAGCATGAGACATAATCTGCTACATCCACGTTAGCCTGAGTTAACGCTAATATCAGATGACCTAGCCTCCACAATCCCCTCACCCCAACTAAATTGAGATGGTTTGGGATGAGTTGGACCGCAGTGTGAAGGAAATCAGCCAAGTGCTCAGCTTATGTGGGAACTCCTTCAAGACTGTTGGAAAAGCATTCCAGGTGAAGCTGGTTGAGAGAATGCCAAGAGTGTGCAATGATGTAATCAAGGAAAACTGCAGCTATTTGAAGAATCTCAAATATTTGTTTAACACTTTTTTGGTAACTACATGATTCCATATGTGTTATTTCATTGTTTTGATGTCTTCATTATTATTCTACAATGTAGAAAATAGTAAAATAAAGAAAAACCCTTGAATGAGTAGGTGTTCTAAAACTTTAGACTGGTAGTGTACATGGCCAGTGATCAATTCACTGCCTCTTTACAGTTTGATGGATAAAGCCCAAGAGCTATGACCTACAGCACAAGCCTATAAATATATGGCCATATACTGTATTTTCATGAGTTTAGAAAGACATGTGGACATACTGTACTCCAAGCAAGCAGTATAAAAAACACCATATATGGACAGTGTCTTTAGTTCTAGCCTAAATTATGGTGCATGTACCTCATGCATAAGAATAAACTTAAGATAAGGATGGCTATATAGTAGATTCGATTTCTCCCTCAGGCCATCAGGAGACCCAAGATCTTCTTCTGGAATTAACTTTTCCTCCACTATTTCCTTTTTTCCTTTCGGTTATCAGCTTTTTAGAATGATCCGGCTAAGTTACCCCTATGTACACTATGTACGTGATCAAAAGTATGTGGACACCTGCTCGCCGAACATCTCAACGGTCCCCCTTCTGGGAAGAATTTCCACTAGATGTTGGAACATTGCTGCGGGAACATGCTTCCATTCAGCCACAAGAGCATTAGTGAGGTCGGGCACTGATTTTGGTCGATTAGGCCTGGCTCTCAGTCGTTCCAATTAATCCCATAGGTGTTTGATGGGGTTGTGGTCAGGGCTTTGTGCAGACCAGGCAAGTTCTTCCAAACTGATCTCGACAAATAATTTCTGTATGGACCTTTCTTTGTGCACAGGGGCATTGTCATGCTGAAACAGGAAAGGGCCTTCCCCAAACTGTTACCACAAAGATGGAAGCACAGAATTGCCTAGAATGTCATTGTATGTTGTAGGGTTAAGATTTCCCTTCCCTGGAACTAAGGGGCCTAGCCCGAACCGTGAAAAACAGCCTCAGAACATTATTCCTCCACCAAACTTTACAGTTGCCACTATGCATTGGGGCAGGTAGCCTTCTCCTGGCTTCCGACAAACCCAAATCCGTCTGTCGGACTGCCAGATGGTGAAGAGTGATTCATCAAACCAGAGGACATATTTTACGAACTGACTTGTTGGTAAGATGGCATCCTACGACGGTGCCACGTTGAAAGTCACTTAGCTTGGGCCTCCTGAGTGGCGCAGCGTTTAAGGCCTGTATCTCAGTGTTGTGGCGTCACTACAGCCCGGAGTTCGATCCCAGACTGTGTCACAACCGGCCATGGCTAGGAGTCCACCCAAGCATCAAGATCAGGATTGCCTGATCTGTAGATGTCATTCTGTGTCAACATCAGTCTTCAGCCAGTTGTCTGCTGGCTGAAAATAATCCCTGCCCAGGAGGAGAATCAACCCCACACACATTGCCTATGACAAAAACACTGAAATCATGACTTTGTTTTAATGACCCTCTGCGTCATAACATCTCCACATTCCAAAGCTGTATTTCCTTCCAGATGAATGCAGCCTGTTCAGAGTAGTCAACGCTGCGTGGTAGTGTTTAGGCCCGGCACCATGAGATAAATGTGAGATTTAAATCATTTGCGAGACTGCAGAGGAGGAGAGAGAGAGGCAGACAAGCTGACTAATAACATAGGACTCTGACTGCTCCAAAGGAAACTATTTCTCACTCCAGAAATACCCATGTCCCTACCAAAAGGACTTTCATCCTGTGGCAGGGGGAGGGTTTCAAATCATTACCAGCTTTTCTTGCTCCAAAACTGGAATAAAAAATACATTCATTGAAATAAATGACGGAGTAACATGTAAGAGAAATGTTGAATGTGAAGTTCTAAATAGGGCTGTGGGTGAAATTAATTATTTGACCTCGGGAGGAATGGACATTGCACTAATCTTCAATATTATTCTATGCCAGGGCAGATATAATGTACCTGACCTTAAAGGGGCACTATGGGATTCAAAAGACACCACCCCGCCATTTTGATTAAACAGCTGAGGAATGAGACTGGAGAATTGTAATCACTCTCAAATTCGTTGACAGATCTATGGATGAAAGGACTGACCATCCATGATATCACAATTATAGTTTTAATCATGTTTTTGGGCTACACAGTGTTTGTTGACATTTACGTCGTTTACAAACAATGGGAGTAAAACAAGCTTACATTTTGGGTTCTGGTGGAGTACGACTGTTGAACTAAGCACATGAGGCACATTAGGCATTTCTAAGTTATATTGTTATATATATGTCATCATACCCATTATACCAACAACAAATAAGAAATTCCTGAAATATATGTAGAAATTCCAGATTTCCCCTTTAAAGACATACTACTATGTATATCGACCTGGGAAAGGGTTTTAGTATTATCAAGGTAGGCCTATTCAGTATTTTTTTAAGTCACACGCGTCATTTGAGACACCCTTGAGTGAACCACACTGTTAGAGACAGGCAGTGTCATTTTCACAGCACCGGTTATCAGAATAACTCTAATGAGGCTATTTTTGACACCCTTGAGTGAACCCCACTGGTAGAGACAGGCAGTGTCATTTTCACAGCACCGGTTATCAGAATCACTCTAATGAGGCTATTTTTTTTTTATCAACAGCACTTTTAACATGTACTGTTCTTGGGGTGTTTACATGAGCTAAATCCAGTCTGAGTAAAAACCATCCATCATCACTATGACAGCCTAGATTACAATGAATTATCTCGCAAGAGCATCAATAGGCCTACATTTGGCCACAATAAACAATAGTGATTGAGATGACCATATAATTTATAAGATACCATTTAATATTGAAGAGTTTCAATTTATTTACACAAACCTGAAATGGTATGTGATGTATCCGATGTATTTTTGCTCCACTGCACACAACGAAACAGCTCTTTGTAGGCAGCACAACAACATTACCAGATCAAGTCCTTCACAAATGAGCTATCCTTGTGCATCCAACTGACATCCATTTTCTTTCTTCAAATTAAAAGTCAGCTATTTCATATATAGTCTCTTGTGTCAGACTGTCAGCACTATCTTTGATTGAATATTCAACATGCAACAACTTCAACTGTATTATATTATTGTCCCCATCCATAGTTGTTTTGTCCAAGGGAAGGGCTTTGGTAGTATCACATGTCCACAAGTCCTAATTGTAGGCCGACGTGTACTGTCAGGCTCCTGACTCCATCTAGTGATCATTTCTAAGTATTGCTGCACAAAGTCAAAGTTAATTCAATAAGAAGGCCCACTGTGCAGTGTGCAGACACACTGATGTGATCACATGTAGTACAGGCCTAGTTTTGAACATATTTTCTTCCAACAAATTACAGGGGAGGTCTTTTCTCCCAATTCCCCTTCCTTGGCATAGATACTTTTTGTTCAATGTCACACACCACTCGAACCAGCCCTGAAGGCCAATACACTGTAGGCCTAAAAACCATACCTATAAATTCACTATAAAGTGTTTTTTAGCTACACTATTATACTATTTAAATAAATTGTATCTTATTGTTATTATCTCTCTCTGATTAACACAGGTAGCCTAGTGGTTAGAGAGTTGGGCCAGTTACCACAAGGTTGCTGGATTGAAACCCTGAGCTGACAAGGTAAAAATCTGTCGTTCTGCCCCTGAACAAGGCAGTTAACCCACTGTTTCCCAGTAGGCAGTCATTGTAAATAAGAATTTGTTCTTAACTGACGTGCCTAGTTAAATAAAGGTTACATTTTATTTTTTATTTTTTATCCTTGACTTCATTAAATACTTGAAAGGCTGCTCATCTTTCCAAGTCGGTAATTTGACCCCAGCAACTAACAATACCAGTCTCCAGGAAACAAGAGAGTCCATACCTGCCTTGACTTTGTCATAGTTAACCAACAAAGGCTCTGTGACTCAAGCGAAAGTGGGACTAATTCATGTTTTCTGTCGATCTGTCACCCGGTGTCTGACTTGAATGATGCCTGGAGTGTGCGTTCTATCTGCGCCATCCTCTGCCGACTGATCAAATGTAAACTAACCTGGTGCGAGATGGATGCGGAGGCAAAGGAACTTGTCCTCGATGGGACGATATGACTTTAACAGCTTACTAGAAAAAACGGGTAGTACATTCCTGAAATTCAACCCACTGGCCCAGACATCTGCCGACAATGCTCTCTTGGCACCTTTACGAGATGAGGTCTTGCTGATTGATTCATGCGATGGGCATCTAAGGCTGCGTTTACCCAGGCAGCCCAACTCTGATCTTTTTTTTCCTCACAAATCTGACCAATCAGATCAGCTCTAAAAAATATCTAATGTGAAAAGATCTGATGTGATTGCTGATCAAAAGACCAATTAGTGGAACAAATTGGGCTGATGTGCAGAGGCTGAGGTGGATTTGGCAACTTAAGGAAGACATCGATTTTTAGATATCCCTTATATTCCATCTCGGTTATGGGTCGCCCCTGGTTCCAGAGAAAGGCCCCAGACACCCCCAGTCAGGCCATCATAGGGACATGCGACCTGTCAGAAAACAACACATGGAACTCAGACGAAGCTCTTCGGGCCAGTCCTGGACATAAAATTTGAATTTAAAGAAATTTAAGGCTAAATGTGAAGTACACTTATAAGGCTGGTAATTACCTACCCATAGGATTTCTCAAATTGATTTATTTTTGTTATTAAGATTTTATTATATGTACATTCAACATTTCACTGTAGCTTATGCCAAATAGGCTTACAGTTTCCCACACTTTAATAGCCTATAATGTCGCTATGCAACCTGGTCTCAAACCATTTCATTTTATCCCGAGACACTCCATGTAGTATGGAATAGCCCATCCGTGACAAGGATTGACGGGTTGTGCATTCCGAGGTGCCGTTCTGCACACCACTGTTGTACTACGCCGTTATTTGTCTGTTTGTGGCCCGCCTGTTAGCTTGCACAATTCTTGCCATTCTCCTTAGACTTCTCTCATCAATAAACTGTTTTCACTCACAGGACTGCCGCTCACTGGATGTTTTTTGTTTGTCAAACCATTCTCAGTGAACCTTGGACACTGTTGTGTGTGAAAAGCCCAGAAGGGTGTCCGTTTCTTCGATACGGGATCCGACGCACAAGACACCGACGATCATGCCGCGCTCAAAGTTGTTTAGGCCTCTCATTTTGACATTCTAACGTTCAATCAAACAGTATCTGAATGCCTCGATGCCTGTCCGCCTGCTTTATGTAGCAAGCCGCGGCTACGTCTGTAGGAGCGATCTATTGTCGTGGAACGGGGTGGTGTACCTAATAAACTGTCTGGTGAGTGTAACTAGGAATTAAATTAAACCGCAACAGGATAGACAATAAACAGTAGCAGCAGAATATGTGATGAAAAAAAAAAGTTAGTGCTAAAAGGGTCAATGCGGGTACTATTTAATGAAGCTGCCTGTTGAGGACTTGTTTCTCAAACTAGACACTCTAATGTTCTTGTCCTCTTGCTCAGTTGTGCACCGGGGCCTCCCACTCCTCATTCTATTCTTGTTAGAGCCAGTTTGAGCTGTTCTGTGAGGGGAGTAGTCCACAGCGTTGTGCGAGATCTTCAGTTTCTTGGCAATTTCTCGCATGGGAATAACCTTCATTTCTCAGAAGAAGAATAGACTGACGAGTTTCAGAAGAAAGTTCTTTGTTTCTAGCCATTTTGAGGCTGTAATCGAACCCACAAAAGCTGATGCTCCAGATACTCAACTAGTCTAAAGAAGGCCAGTTTTATTACTTCTTTAATCAGTACAACCGTTTTCAGCTGTGCTAACATAATTGAAAAAGGGTTTTCTAATGATCAATTAGCTTTTTAAAATGATAAACTTGGATTAGCTAACACAACGTGCCATTGGAACACAGGAGTGATGGTTGCTGATAATGGGCCTCTGTACTCCTATGTAGATATTCCATAAAGAATCTGCCGTTTCCAGCTACAATAGTAATTTCCAACATTAACAATGTCTACACTGTATTACTGATCAATTTGATGTTATTTTAACGGACAAAAACATGTGCTTTTCTTTCAAAAACAAGGACATTTCTAAGTGACCGCAAACTTTTGAACAGTAGTGTGTATAATTTTCAGTTTGTTTTTAGGTTCATGTGTAGGCTAAATCAGTGTGTCTATGGAATAGAGAATGTGTCTCTTAGTGTGACTGGGCTTGCTTTGGTGTGGGTCCTCTTTACTTCATTGCTGTGATGAGGCGGGTCCCAAGAACTTGTACAGCATAGATAAAACGGGAAATGACTTCCCCTGGCTATGCAGCAGACCTCCTAGCCCCCATACACTCCCACAGCACAGTATGTATCTTCATGATGTACTTTCACTGATCATTATACACCACACTGCCCAATATATATATATATTTTTTTTCACCTTTATTTAACCAGGTAGGCTAGTTGAGAACAAGTTCTCCTTTGCAACTGCGACCTGGCCAAGATAAGGCAAAGCAGTTTGACACATACAACAACACATAGTTACACATGGAATAAACAAGCATACAGTAGACAAATCTATATACAGCATGTGCAAATGAGATAGGATAAGAGGGGTAAGGCAATAAATAGGCCATGGTGGCAACGTAATTACAATATAGCAATTAAACACTGGAATGGTAGGATGTGCAGAAGATGAATGTGCAAGTTGAGATACTGGGGTGCAAAGGAGCAAGATAAATAAATAAATAAATGAATACAGTATGGGGATGAGGAAGATTGGATGGGCTATTTACAGATGATGTACAGGCGCATACACCTACAGTGGGCTACATGCGATACATGAATGATGTGCAAATGTACAAAACTTGATTCTCTAGCATTTTTGTCCCAGCCACCCCACCATCCCTTGAGACAATTGAGACATGGATTGTGTATGTGTGCCATTCACAGGGTGAATGGGCAAGACAAAAGATTGAAGTGCCTTTGACTGGGGTATGGTAGTGGGTACCAGGCGCACCGGTTTGTGTCAAGAACTGCAATGTGGGTCAGCTTTCAACACCGTGTAGAGGGGAGTGCAACTCAGTATTAGGAAAGTGTTCCTAATGTTTGGTATACTCAGTGTATGTGAAACAAGTGTATTTTTCCCCCCCATTCACATTGGACAAGGCTTACCACTATAATCCATTAGAGGGCATCCTAAACTCAATAACATAATGTGCCTCAGGCTATGACTATGACTGTAAACCCCAGGGCATCCATGGACTTGCTCGGGATTGCACTGACAATTCCTTGAAAACAAAATGAACGTTTTTAGGAGTGTACAACCAGCTTGTGAGGGACCTATGGTACCTTTATTGCACAAATTAATATTGTGTTTCCCCCTTGAGCTATATCAGTTCAGAACCACAGCAAGTAACAGAAAATTATGTTTTTATTTCAATAATAATCCTGCAAAAAATATATACATTTTCTGCTTGAAATAAATGAATAACTGCCGTAGGTTATTCTGACAGGTGTGATTCCAAATTAGTTCCAAAGTAGAAACAACAAACGTGAAATGAAAATAAGTTACATTTATGTTTGTTAGTGAACTGTGAAATTATGTCTCAAATAGAGTTTACTGCCTTCCTTTTAATCTGAAAAAAGCCATATTACAACCTGTGTGTGGTGATAATTGCGTTGTTTGCTCTATAACCTGTTAATTCATATGCCTTGCAACTGTGATATATATAGAGGCCTAAAGGCAGAGACAATAAGAAGACACAGTGGCAGAGTAAATTCAACCACACCTTTGTTTTATCACAAAACCGGATAGCACCCTGTACAGTAACAGACAGCAGCTGCCTCCACTATTCCAGTACCATTTCAACTTCAACATTTCAACAACAGTGACAACTAAAAGATACCATAAACAAGCTAAATATGATGTGGCTCTCCATGGGTCTGATTTCTCTCTCTCTGTGTGTGTGTGTGTGTGTGTGTGTGTGTGTGTGTGTGTGTGTGTGTGTGTGTGTTCAGGAAAGTAGAAAACATGTTGACTCCACCTACTTGTAGAGAAACACCAATGCCATCCTCCTCTCTTTCATGTTTTTCATGTTAACGAAACGGTCTATCACTCTGTCATACGGTACATGCTTTAATTATTTGTTGTCCTAGGCTACCTGGCTAAAATGCTTGCTCGCTAGCCTAACTTCCATTCATGGGCAACGTTAGCTATTTAACATTAGCCCTCAAAATCTAGCTACATATTGAACTTCCATCCTCTCAGGCCAGGGACACAACAATGTATGAATTAATGGTTGGATCAGAATCATTGTTATAATCATTTGCCAGTACGGAGAATTAAGTAAAACCACAAGTCCAAATCCCTTTCTCCATCCATGGCTAATTTAGGAAAGGGACAATTTTAGCTAGCTGGCTAGTTAACCACCGGAGGACAACAGCACAACGAGATGCAACAATTCAACTGTTTCTGTCACTGACGTATGCTCTCAATGGGATTTGATAGGAGTGATGCCAAATCTGAGCTGGCTTCCCTTGACACTTTTGTTTTAGTGTGCCAGGACCAATCAGCTCAGCGCTGATTGTCAAATTTTTTATGCTTGTTTTGTTAATGGAGGCCAGATGCTCGCTGGCTTACTTTGTCTTCAATGCTATGGGTAGCAACAATGTCATACTCGTTTGGACCAGACTGCATCAGATAGATGGCCTACAGGTACAGTAGGGAGACAGAGGGGAGCCGTTTCGCTCTCTCGGATGCTTTCTCTTGTGATACATTCAACTTCTTGCAAATTGAAGATAAATTATGAAACAGAGAGAGAGAGATGAAAAATACATTATTATTATGAATTATTTTTTTTGTCAATTTTTGGGGGAAGCCTGGCTTCTCTTGGCATCCATGAATATACGCCACTGGATCTAAGCAGCTAGCTGCCAGTCATATCACACAGTTTTTTGGAATCCACAAGATTGGATCCTACATGGCTACTTCTTTATCAAATGGAGAATTCGTATATTGGCTCAAGTTTTTCAAGTCTTATTATACCATAGTAATTAGCACAAAGGAGAGTTTGGGTTTCAGAATGTTACAAACGTTTTCCAATGGTTCTCATGGTGTTTTTATAGCTTTCACAGTAATGTTGACAGAACACAATCTGGATTTTTTTAGGGCCAAGTCTCTGCGTCTTTTTGTTTTTTCCTTTCAATTAAGACCTAGACAACCAGGTGAGAGGAGTGAGTTAGTAATTCGTGGCCTTAATTCATCATTCAAGTACAAGGGGACGAGCAAAAACACGCAGACACTGAGTTTGACGCAGACACTTGGTTTAAGGGACAGTGCGAGATTGTGGACTTCAGGAAACAGCAGAGGGAACACCCCCCTATCCACATCGATGGAACAGTAGTGGAGAGGGTAGCAAGTTTTAAGTTCCTCGGCATACACATCACAGACAAACTGAATTGGTCCACTCACACAGACAGCATTGTGAAGAAGGCGCAGCAGCGCCTCTTCAACCTCAGGAGGCTGAAGAAATTCGGCTTGTCACCAAAAGCACTCACAAACTTCTACAGATGCACAATCGAGAGCATCCTGGCGGGCTGTATCACCGCCTGGTACGGCAACTGCTCCGCCCTCAACCGTAAGGCTCTCCAGAGGGTAGTGAGGTCTGCACAACGCATCACCGGGGGCAAACTACCTGCCCTCCAGGACACCTACACCACCCGATGTCACAGGAAGGCCATAAAGATCATCAAGGACATCAACCACCCGAGCCACTGCCTGTTCACCCCGCTATCATCCAGAAGGCGAGGTCAGTACAGGTGCATCAAAGCTGGGACCGAGAGACTGAAAAACAGCTTCTATCTCAAGGCCATCAGACTGTTAAACAGCCACCACTAACATTGAGTGGCTGCTGCCAACACACTGACACTGACTCAACTCCAGCCACTTTAATAATGGGAATTGATGGGAAATGATGTAAATATATCACTAGCCACTTTAAACAATGCTACCTTATATAATGTTACTTACCCTACATTATTCATCTCATATGCATACGTATATACTGTACTCTATATCATCGACTGTATCCTTATGTAATACATGTATCACTAGCCACTTTAACTATGCCACTTTGTTTACATACTCATCTCATATGTATATACTGTACTCGATACCATCTACTGTATCTTGCCTATGCTGCTCTGTACCATCACTCATTCATATATCCTTATGTACATATTCTTTATCCCCTCACACTGTGTACAAGACAGTAGTTTGGAATTGTTAGTTAGATTACTTGTTGGTTATTACTGCATTGTCGGAACTAGAAGCACAAGCATTTCGCTACACTCGCATTAACATCTGCTAACCATGTGTATGTGACAAATAAAATTTGATTTGATGATTTGATTTGATTTGATTCTGGCAATTAAGCCATTGTTCTACTTATCCAGAGCATGCTAGCGGTACCCATAGACTTCCAGTCATTGTGCTAATGCTAGTTAGCATTGCGGATCGAAACTACCTCCAACTTTCTTCAAACTGCACGCAGAGACATACAAATAGTATGCACAAGTTCATCTGACTCTGGGTATGCAGAAAAATGGCTTAATTGCAAGAATCTTGCACTATCCATTTAATGTGTCCCCAATATACCTATAGAAACCATTTTTCCAGGGGGGGTTTGTAAAAGGTTTTTTAAACAAGTTTTTTTTTCATTTCACTTCACCAATTTGGACTATTTTGTTTGTGTCCATTACATGAAATCCAAATAAAAAAGAAATTTAAATTACAGGTTGTAATGCAACAAAATAGGAAAAATGTCAAGGGGGATGAATACTTTTGCAAGGCACTGTAGAGCTCACCAGTAGTGGGTTTGGCGTTGAAAAGAGGAATCATATACAGAAAAGAACCCCATGCCTACTGTAAAATATGGTGGAGCTTTGAGGTTTTGGGGCTATTTTGTTTCCACTGGTGAACGTTACCCATTACCAGAACATTTTAGCCAAAAACTTGGTTGTGTTTGCCAGGAAGCTGAAGCTTGGCCACAAGAGGATCATCCAGCAAGACAATAACCCCATGCACACATCAAAATCCACAACGAAAGGGTTAATTGACCACAAAATCTAAAATTGCACCGGCAATTTAGCCTTCTCCAGACTTGAACCCCATTGAAAACCTGTGGTTTTTATTGGCAGTCCATAATATACCAAAGGATATCAAGGATCTAGAAAAATGATGTAGCCTATATATTCCAATAGATTTACAAAGTAGCCTGCTAATTACCATAATTTCTGACAATTCCTGTAACTATGGTCAATTACCGGGAGTTTTGCAAACCTGCGATTGCAACATTTCCTAAACAAAAGTGGGTTCCTCAAATGTCTATATTAGTCTTTCAGGAAAATTCATAGTCCATTGTTCAGATGAACTCCATGTGAAGCTTTGCTTCCCATGTTTCTGTTAGATCAACTGTACAAGTTAACACTTGTCAGCATTTGTGTCGCTTTTGAAAATACAGTTGGTGGCTAGCACATGACAGTGTCGCCTAAAAGACTAACAACGACAGTTGTGACACAGGAAAAACAATGGTTGACATTAGCACAGAGGGAGCAGAACCACACCACGAAAAGAAGGAAGTCTGGGAGAAAAATCAGGAAGAAAGAACCATTCATCATACTGCCAAACGTATCCAAGTTGTTTAAACGTTTAAGCGTTTTTGAATACTTATACATACTTTCAAACTTTTTTCATAGTGACCAAAAACATGTATGCACTTTATATGTGGAAATCAACATGAAACTCAGGTAGGTACACAAGCTTAAACTGTACTCAAATGAAAAAAGAAGAAGGCCTGAACACAAATAATGATTAGGATTGGAACCTATATAGAAGTATCAAATGGAACATGTATTGCACACTTTAGGCTACAATTACAAATAAGCAGAGGAAAACCATCCCCCCAAAGTCAGGGAGTCTTGTGTGTTGTCGAGGATGTAAAACCTGTTTCCTAGTTGGGCCCCAGTTGAGCGAATTTTACCGGCTTTTGGAGCACCTCTCTCCAGATGGTTGAATCCAGAGCAGCTCGTGGTAATGGTGGTTTTTTCACAACCCAGATCCATTTTCCTGGTGCCCGACACCCTGTGAGATCTGTTTCCTCTACTGATTAAGCTGGCTTCCCATCTTTTTCCCACAAAAAGTTATCAGATGACTGATTGTCAACGCCAACATTCAGAGGCCTCTGGACTCTGGCCTATACTGTTGTTCTGATGTGCTTTTCCCCTCCAATTCATTTTTACAGTTTTGCTCAATTGCGTACAAGTGAACAATGTTGTCGATTTTTTTTGTACTCAAAACACAGAACTCTGTGGCTTTTTGCCAAACAGTAAATGCATTTTCAAAATGTACAGTAGTTGCCTTCACAAAACATAAATGCATTCATGAAAACTACACGATAAAGTGTAAAGAGCAGAACCAACTCACCTGCTTTTTACACTGATTTAACTATTGGATGTTCAATATGATTTTTTGGGGAAAAGGAATTACAAAGGAATAGTTTTACCACGTTAGAGTTCAGTTCAGGTCACAGGGTTGACCTTACACCTGAGACGTCAATGTCCAATGTTGGTGAAGTGAGGACTGAAAACTTAAGATGAACTCCATGTGAAGTTTTGCTTCCCGTTCGTCATAACAATTGATTATCTCTTGAATTGTGCAACATTTTATTTTGTATGGTCAGAAAGAGTCACCGTTAAGGGAGTATGTGTTGGCATTCTGCTGTTAATATTATTTATGCTCTAAAACGAACTGCCTCGGTGTTGATGTGTTTCACAGGACCACTCAGGATCGACGGAATCCTCCCGCTCATGCTCGCACTGCACCCCTGTCCAGAATGGTGACCACTGTGTCTCCACGAAACCCATTTATGCACCCCACGCAACCAGTGTTTCCTATCTAATACATCCTCAAGAACACACGAGAAATATTTAACAAAGCATATGAGAAAGTTTGGAAGGTGTCAGTGGCTCTTTTATGCCATCCAATCTGCATGTGTGAATAGATCTATAATGATGTGATGTAAATGACTGATTCTGGCTGAGTTGGAGAATAATGAGAGGCCTCATTGGCATAATATCCCTGATTTAGATGAGTGGTTTTGTGAATTCAGGGCTGTGAGCTTTTTGCTATCATTGTCCTCTTAGATTCCTGTGTGTGTGTGTGTGTGTGTGTGTGTGTGTGTGTGTGTGTGTGTGTGTGTGTGTGTGTGTTTGTGTGTGTGTGTGTGTGTGTGTGTGTGTGTGTGTGTGTGTGTGTGTGTGTGTGTGTGAATGCGTATGTATGTGAATGCGTGTGTCTGTCTGTCTGAAAAAATAATAGCGAGGGAGAGAGGAATAGGAAGATTTTTTTGTTGTTGCAATTTCCTTATCCTAATTGTGGGGTGAAACCAGACACATTTAGCCTACATCATGACAACATCACATGTAACATGTAGCCTAGCCATGTCTACACATTGCATTTGGGCAAAACAATCTGCGTTTTAACCATAAATAACATGCAACTGTTGTTTCCCTACTCAATGATCATACAACACTGAATCATTGATTAACACCTCATTGAAATTTGCCATGGTAGCCTGTTCCACCTCTGGGCAGCCTAACTAGCACATGTGCAGAAGGTACAATTGTTTAGCTATCAGGGAGGAGGCATCCAGAAAATACAGTCAACACAGCTACTCAGAATTGGAAAAAAAACGTTAATGTCACGTGCACAAGTACAGTGAAATGCCTTTCTTGCAAGCTCTTAACTCAACAACTCAGTAATAAATGTCAATGTAGTATTAAAAATAACATAAGGTAGAACAAAAATAATTAAAAATAAGAAATAAGAAGAACACTAAAAAGTAAGAAGCTACATATAGGATCAGTTCCAATACCATATGTACAATGTGCAGGGAAACTGTGGATATCAGTGGAGGCTCCTCAGAGGAGGAAGGGGAGGATCATCCTCCTCAGTGAATTTCATACAAATAAAAATAGTGAAATATTTATCCTTTTTAGATAAAAGTATACTAAATATATTCATGTCACCAAATAATTGTTTTGCAATGAATGTCTACAGTAGCCTCAGCAGCACTCTGTAGGGTAGCACCATGGTATAGCCGGAGGAGAGTTAGCTTTTGTTCTCCTCTGGGTACATTGACTTCAATACAAAACCTTGGAGTCTGATGGTTCACACCCCCTTCCATAAACTGACACAATAATTATGACAACTTCCGGAGGACATCCTTCAACTTATCAGAGCTTTTGCAGCAAGAACTGACATGTTGAGAAAGAGAGAGAGATTCCTATTTCGTAGTATATTTATTTTCACTTTCACTTACTTATCTACCATTGGATGCGCCGATTCTGTTTGAAAAATGCTTTTTAAACGGAAACAAACGGATTGAAACAGGGATAAAAATACCTGAATTTGTCCAATAGAAACTCTCGTTTGCAACTGCTGGACTAAGGATTACACTCTAGATCAGCTAGATGCAGGCAAGAGTGTGCAAGGCGGTACTGAATGTGTCTGTCACCTTGATTACTCTTGACCTGTGCACCTACGTTGTAAACTTTCATTCATAGGCTAGGTTGTAGCAACCTCATAATGGGTACAGGGAAAAATTGTAGTAGCCTAAACCTATCAATATTACATTGAGCTGGGTGTATGGAATATTAATAACAGTCATCCAATATGCTGTAATAGAAATAAGACCATGTTAATTAATAAAAATGATATTCCTCCCTCATCGTAATAAGGATCTGACCCTTTTTTTCAATTTTCGCCTAAAATGACATACCCAAATCTAACTGCCTGTAGCTCAGCACCTGAAGCAAGGATGTGCATATTCTTGATATCATTTGAAAGGAAACACTTTGACGTTTGTGGAAAAGTAAAAGTATTGTAGGAAAATATAACACATTAGATCTGGTAAAAGATAATACAAAGGAAAAAACACGTGTTTATTTTTTTTTAATCATCTTTGAAATACAAGAGAATTCAATTCAGATACCATTTTAATACCATTTTGTTAGCTATTTAGCAGTCTTATGGCTTGGGGATGAAAACTGTTCAGGAGTCTGTTGGTGTCAGATTTGATGCACCTGTACCACGTGCAGTGCGGAAGCAGAGAGAACGGCTTGGGTAGCTGGAGTCTTCTAACAATTTTCCGGGCCTTCCTTTCACACCACTTGATATAGATATATAGTGAGAACACTAACCAAGAATCAGTTCTTTAGGAAGTGTGTCGTCTACAATGAAAAAGTGATGACTTGTACTGTGGGTATATCATGCAGGCATACCACTTATTCGGGTAAGAGTGATACAAGGATAGGGGTTATTTTTGAAGTGCGTGCTTAGATCTGCAGTAAGATGAAAAGGAGACAGAGTGCTGGTGCAGGTTCATGTGTTGACAGGAAACTGGGATGTGCTGCTTTCCTGTCTCTTCTCCATTGTCTACCGTATGTCTGTGTTTAAAATCGTCTTGCCAGGATTTGACTAAGTGAGAGTGACTCGAATGTGCATGTTGCTACGTCTCCAAAGTAGTACAAATCATCCAAAGCAGTCTGTTGCACAGGGGTAGAATAAATTGTAGGAAGGTTTTGAAGAAAATCACTGGGAACGCACCCCTAAAAAATTTGAGAACTCACCATAAAAAACAACACACTTTTACAGGTCAAAATTATTTTACTCAGTTTCCACATGTTCTGCCTCAATACCACCCATGGTTATGCGCCATAATAAATGAAAACATTTTTCAATTCAATAATCAAACAGTACACAAGGATAGTTTTTTTATTTAGATCCCCATTAGCTGTTGTACATGCAGCAGCAACTCTTCCTGGTGTCCACACAAAACATAAAATACATGACAGAGTAAAATAGTTATAGACAAGAACAACATAAGATAATATTACATTAAATAAAACATTTAAATATGATAAAAGATTCATACATTGATTGTACAAGACAATAGGAACCCCTGCTCTTTACATGACATAGACTGACCAGGTGAATCCAGGTGAACCCTATGATCCCTTACTGATGTCACTTGTGAAATCCACTTCAATCAGTGTAGATGAAGGGGAGGAGTCAGGTTAAGGAAGGATTTAAAATACTTAAGACAATTGAGATGGATTGTGTATGTGTGCCATTCAGAGAGTAAATGGGTAAGACAAAACATTTAAGTGCCTTTAAAAGGGGTATGGTAGTAGGTGCCAGGGGGCAATGGTTTGTGTTAAGAACTGCAACGCTGCTGGGTTTCTCAGGCTCAACAGTTTCCTGTGTGTATCAAGAATGGCGCCGGGGGAGATGGCTGCCGTTTTACGGGCTCCTAACCAATTGTGCTATTGTGTGTTTTTTAGCGTTATTTGTAACTTATTTTGTACGCAATTTTCTGCCACTGTCTCTTATGCCTGAAAAGAGCTTCTGGAAATCAGGACAGCGATTACTCGTACTGGATGAAGATTTTTTCTTTAACGAGTCGGACGCAAATGATTTACTTCAGACACCGGACAGGACCCTCATCCCCGTCATTCGCATGAAGAAGAGACGGAGATATCGGGGACGTAGGTCAGTGTGCCTTGTAAGGATCTGACGGAGAGTGGGTAATCCACCTCTACCATCAGTCCTATTAGCCAACGTGCAATCATTGGATATTAAAATGGATGAGTTCCGATCAAGACTAACCTACCAACGGGACATTAAAAACGGTAATATCTTTTGTTTCACCGACATGACATGTTTCACCGACACAGACATGGATAACATACAGCTGGCTGGGTTTTTCGTACATCGGCAAGATAGAACAGCTGCCTACGTTAAGACAAGGTTTGGCGGTCTGTGTCTATTTGTAAATAACTGCTGGTGCACTAAATCTAATTAAGGAAGTCTCAAGGTTTTGCTCGCCTGAGGTAGAGTATCTCATGATAAGCTGTAGACCACACTATTTACCAAGAGAGTTTTCTTCTATATTTTTCAGTGCTGTCTATTTACCACCACAAACTGATGCTGGCACTAAGACCGCACTCAACGAACTGTATAGGCCATAAGCAAACAAGAAAATGCTGATCCATAGGCGGCGCTCCTAGTGTTCAGGGACTTTAATAAAGGGAAACTTAAATCCGTTTTACCTGATTTCTACCAACATGTTATATGTGCAACCAGAGGAAAAACAACTCTAGACCCCCTTTACTCCACACACAGAGATGCGTACAAAGCTCTCCCTCGCCCTCTCCCCAGAATTCTATGCCCCGAATTCCTGCTTATAAGCAAAAACTAAAGCAGGAAGTACCAGTGACTCGGTCAATAGGGAAGTGGTCAGATGACGCAGATTCTAAGCTACAGGAGTGCTTTGCTAGCACAGACTGGAATATGTTCCAGGATTCTTCCGATGGTATTGAGGAGTACAACACATCAGTCACTGACTTCATCAATAAGTGCATCGATGACATCGTCCTGACAGTGACTGTAGGTACTCCAACCAGAAACCATGGATTACAGGCAACATCCGCACTGAGCTAAAGGCTAGAGCTGCCGCTTTCAAGGAGCAGGACTCTAACCCAGATGCTTAGAAGAAATCCCGCTATGCCCTCCGATGAACCATAAAACAGGCAGAGCCTCAATACTGTCATGCCCTGATCTGTTTCACCTGTCCTTTTGATTGTCTCCACCCCCTCCAGGTGTCGCTTAATTTCCCCAGTGTATTTATCCCTGTGTTTCCTGTCTCTCTGTGCCAGTTGGTCTTCTATGTTTCCAAATCAACAAGCTTTTTTCCCTTTCTCCTGCTTTTTGCATTCACCTTTTTCTAGTCCTCCCGGTTTTGACCCTGGCCTGTTTCTGGACTTTGTACCCGCCTGCCTGACCATTCTGCCTGCCTTGACCATGAGCCTGTCTCTCACTCTGTAACTCCTGGACTCTGATCTGATTTTGACCTTTTGCCTGTCCACGACCATTCTCTTGCCTACCCCTTTGGATTAATAAACATTGTAAGACCAACCATCTGCCTCCTGTGTCTGCATTTGGGTCTCGCCTTGTGCCTTGATAAATGCAGGACTAAGATTTAATTGTACTACACACACAGACACTCGTTGGATGTGGCAGGGCTTGTAAACTATTACAGACTACAAAGGGAAGCACAGCCGCGTGACAAGAGCCTACCAGACGAGCTAAATTACTTCTAGGCTCACTTCGAGGCAAGCAACACTGAAGCATGCATGAGAGCACCAGCTCTTCCGGACGACTGTGTGATCAAGAGCTCAGCAGCAGGACCAGACGGATTACCAGGACATGTACTCCGAGGATGCTCTGACCAACTGGCAAGTGTCTTCACTGACATTTTCAACCTGTCCCTGACCGAGTCTGTAATACCAACATGTTTCAAGCAGACCACCATAGTCCCTGTGCCCAAGAACACCAAGGTAACCTGCCTAAATTACTGCCGACCCGTAGCGCTCACATCTGTAGCCATGAAGTGCTTTGAAAGGCTGGTCATGGCTCACATCAACACCACTATCCCAGAAATACTAGACCCACTCCAATTTGCATACCGCCCCAACAGATCCACAGATGACGCAATCTCACTCCACACTGCCCTTTTCCACCTGGACAAAAGGAAAACCTACGTGAGAATGCTATTCATTGACTACAGCTCAGCGTTCAACACCATAGTGCCCTCAAAGCTCATCACTAAGCTAAGGACCCTGTGACTCAACACCTCCCTCTGCAACTGAATCCTGGACTTCCTGACGGGTTGAAACCCCAGGTGGAAAGGGTAGGTAACAACACATCTGGCACGCTGATCCTCAACACGGGGGCCCCTCAGGGGTGCGTGCTCAGTCCCCTCCTGTACACCCTGTTCACCCATGACTGCATGGCCAAACATGACTCCAACACCATCATTAAGTTTGCCGACGACAAAACAGTGATAGGCCTGATCACCGACAACAATAAGACAGCCTATAGGGAGGAGGTCAGAGACCTGGCAGTGTGGTGCCAGCATAACACCCCCCCCCCCCCCCCCCCCCCCAACATGATCAAGACAAAGGAGTTATTCGTGGACTACATCCCCCCTTTCTACGGGGCTGTAGTGGAGCAGGTTGAGAACTTCAAGTTCCTTGGTGTCCACATCACCAACGAAGTATCATGGTCCAAAGAGGGTAGTGCGTACAGCCCAGTACATCACTTGGGCCAAGCTTCCTGCCATCCAGGACCTCTATACCAGGTGGTGTCAGAGGAACCCCCTAAAAATTGTCAAAGACTCTAGCCACCCTAGTCAGAGACTGTGCTCTCTGCTACCGCATGGCAAGTGATACCGAAGCACCAAGTCTAGGTCCAAAAGGCTTCTTGACAGATTCTACCCCCAAGCCATAAGACTCCTGAACAGCTAATCAAAACGCCACCCGTACTATTTTTATTGACCCCCCCCCCCCCCCCACCCACCCCCACCTCCATTTTTACGCTGCTGCTACTCTCTGTTTATTATCTATGCATAGTCACTTTACCTCTATCTACATGTACATATTACCTCAATTACCTCGACTAACCTATGCTCCCGCACAATGACTCTGTACCGGTACCCCCTCCATATAGCCTCGCTGCTGTTATTCTATTGTTGCTCTTTAATTATTTTTTTATTTTTCTATTTTCTTATTTTACATTTTTTTTACTTGATTTATTACTTCAGTTTATGTTAGTAAATACTTTCTTACACTTATTTTTTTTTTAAACTGCATTGTTGGTTAAGGGCTTGTAAGTAAGCATTTCACTGTTGTATTCGGCACGTGACAAATAAAAATGTGATTTGAATGGTCCACCACCCAAATGACATCCAGCCAACTTGATACAACTGTGGGAAGCATGGGAGTCAACAAGGGCCAGCTCCCTTTGGAACACTTTCGACAACTTGCAGTCCCATGCCCTGACGAATTGAGGCTGTTCTGAGGGCAAAAGGGGGTACAGCTCAATATTAGGAAGGTGGTCCTAATGTTTTGTTACACTCAGTGTATGTTTCAAATGTATGCGTAGGTAGGCAAAAACACTTGACCAATATGGTTAGCCACATGTACTGTAGGAATGGCTATAAACACTTCCCACAATCTCTGATTCATAGCCTGTTGCTACTACAGAGGTGGCATTGTAAGTCTGAAATTGATTGGTCGTGTCATACCAGACCAACTTCCTCAATGCAATTAACTGTTCTGTTTCCCTTCATCATAGTGACATACAGACTGTGTCCGAAATCTGGCTTGCCTACTCCTTACTTAAACTGCATACTGTGTACTAATTGTACTACGTACTATTTAGCACGTAATGTTTATAAAATTATGCAGTATGCCACAGCCAAAACGAAAACAAACGAGATGAGACTGGGGAAAATCTTGACATCGGTGTCCTTCAGGTCAGAGAAGTCGTGGCTTTAGGATGATGCCCGAGTTTCTGACCCAAGATTTAAGTGCCTTTCAATGGGGTATGGTAGTAGGTGCCAGCTCGCACCGGTTTGAGTGTGACAAGAACTGCAACGCTGCTGCAACGCACACAGTTTCCCGTGTGTATCAAGAATGGTCCACCACCCAAAGGTTATCCAGCCAACTTGACACAACTGTGGGAAGCCTTGGAGTAAACATGGGCCAGCATCCCTGTGGAATGCTTTCGACACCTTGTAGAGTCCATGCCCTGATGTTTGGTATACTCAGTGTACTGTATATTGTCAAGGCATCAAGACAGAACAACAACAAATGTCTTATACACTATTCATATAAACACATTCATACATTATTAGATGTGTAGAAAGAGGATAGGTGCTGTGATACAAGTGCTGTGGTTTTTTTAAAGATTAACTTCCTTTTTGCCTGAGTAACCTCTGGTGGCCGAGCATTCCATGATGTCATGTCTGATGGGGTATGTCTGTTTGAATTGTATGCAAATAGATTCTACAAGTGGTTAGGGATTTTCAACACACAAATGTTTTTCAAAAATATTCCAGGGGAAGTAGTCCATTTCTCCTCAACCCTCAACCAGGAAAGACTTTCATTCTCACTGAGATAGTGTTTCCAAACCCTGGTCCTCGAGCACCCCCAACAGTACACAGTTTTGTTGTAGCCCTTGACAAATACCCCTCATTCAACTCATTGAGGGCTTGATGATTAGTTGACATGTTGAATCAGGTGTGCTTGTCCAGGGGTACAATAAAAATGTGTACTGTTGGGGTTACTCGAGGACCAGGGTTGGGAAACACTGGTCTATATCATGCTCACACTGAGGTAGCGCATGTATCTTAGTGTGAAGACGGGTGGGGCCTTAACCGCTTGACCAACCTCAAGCACTTTTTTTCTGTATAGACTTTTCATTCAACATTCCCCATTCACCCTTGTGTATACTTGTTACTGAGACACTAATCTTGGTTAACCCAGAACTAAGATCTTGCAGAATTTGGTCAGATGCTCGATTAAGGTACCAGAATGTTTACCTAGTCTGTCCGCCAGAGATCACTGAGACAGCGAAAGCAAAAGTCTTCCTCTGTTGCAGTCTTCTGTGCTTGATGTTAGTTAATAGCTGTGCCACTCTGGGTGTGGGCCTGTCTGCTGGACAGTAATTGACATGTGTTAACCACCGTTCAACTGTAGGATTCTGCTCTGTTCCTGTCTTTGACTGAGGGAATCAGATGTCTCTGACTAGCCTGGTCCCAGATCTGTTTGTCTCGCCAACTCTTATGGTCATTGTCACAAACAGACCTGGGACCAGGCGTCTTTGACTAATCAATATAGCTCAATGTCACAAGTATCAGTCTGTCTTACTTGTATTTGACAGAACCGCTTTCCAATCACAATTTCACAGCTAGAAATGTAAAGTTTTAAATGAAAAGTTTAAATGAGTTTAGACTCTGTTTTCATCCCCAGTTTTTTACTGAGCAGTTTGTTACCAACCGCCATAGTAGCAGTTTAGCAGCAGACACTACAACTTTCCTAAGGCTTCATGTACCCAGGCATGCTTGAGAGGCTGTGTGCTGAGATAATAAAAGCCCTCCAAAATGTAGATTAAAAAAAAATAATATCAACATGCCTCTTCATTGCCAAGGAGCATATTGATATTTGTGCTTTAGATATAAAAACAACATTCCTTTCCCACAAGGTTGCCAATGGACTGAATCTCATTATTGGTCCCATTTTCAAAACAGGGTTACAAACACAATGACTGAATCACCCACTATCATTCAGAATCTCCTCAATGCCTGCCTAGCCAGGAGATTCATTTCTCTATCCTCATGTACATTTTTTTTGTCTTCATTTCTCTATACAGAGGCTAAATGTCAAGCTTGCCTGACTCCTTCTAGTGACACATCCATTCCAGCAGATAATTACCAAAAGGAAAGTGATGCTTTAGTGTGCCGAGGGGAATTTAATTTACTCTGAAATAAAGAGTTTTTCACTTTCCAATTGACGTTTTAGATACATGTGACTATTTAATTTGATTACCGGTCTTGAAAATCATTGACTTATTAAGGTGTTGAAACCAATTAAGGGCTACATGCTGTTCGTGCTTCCAGATTTTAAACTGTGAATACTGCTTAAAGATCCATGAAATAAGAAACAGGCTGAATATTTTGTTCATTAGTCTGTTGGCCACATAGAGATGCTGTTATTATGAGGCAATCCAGGTAATGATGTTTAATTACAGCAAAATGCTTTACAAAACGTTGAAGAACCTAAAGCAGTGTAGGATTGTGTTTGGTGTATGTCGTCTGGTCTATGATGATCATGTATGTGTGAAATAAAACATTGCTATGAATCAGGGTTTCCCATTTGGCAGCACATGGTCCAAATTTGGCCCTTGGGTGATTTTATTTGGCCCTCCAAGTTTTCTGAGCAAAAAAAAATACATCTTTGTTTTTACATCGTTGTACACCAACAAATCAGCTCCGAGTGATTTTCATGTGTAAATATTTTCCCATGGATACTAGTGAGATACTGTATATGTGATCGTATACAAATGTAAGCAAGGTTTGAAATGATTGTGTTTTAGTGAAATATTATAACTGTTTGGGCTTCTTGCGGTCAATTTACAGTCTAAACATTTTTTGTCATTATGTTCCAGGCCACTGACCATCAGCGCAATAAAAAAATCATATGGTGTAGAAAATGTTTAACTGACTGAAAAGGGCCTTTATCCAGTCAGGATCAAAACATTTTGTTTAAATACCCATGCTTATTCAAAGTCTTTACTAATGCATTATAACCCCATCATAACGCATTCTACCTGTTGGCTTTATTAATGTTACTGAAAGTTTCAAAAATAGTGGTGTTCAAAAACAAAACTGTACCACCTGCAAACATTGTGACACAACATAAGCACCGTTGGATTCAACCTCTCTTTAAACTAGACTGTGTCCTTGTGTCCTGGTGTAAGCCCCACCACACACGTTGAGTGAGAAGATCTACTGTGTCACTGGGATAGGGTGGTATCTCTACGGCTGGGAAGACCATGCTCCTCTGCTGGTTATGATTGGAGCGTGCGTTGTCATGGGTCACGCCTCTGATCCAGGATTCCCTCCGTCTGGCCTCAGGTCAGGAGTTGGGCTACGGGGGGGCCTTTAACGCCATGACACAACTATTAACATTGGCTTCTCACTCACAGTAAGTTCCTTACTTGACCTGTACTGTAGCTGAAGATACTTTTATAGAGGCTGGATCAAGATAACTCTTTTGGAGACTGTTGTAATCCATACTGACATGTGGAAACAGCAGACCAAAAAACACACACTCCTGTGAAAAGTTCCTCTTTTGCACCATGACCAGACCAACTGCCTGTGAATGTTATGCTGTTTTGTAGATAAGGGCTGCCTTCCATTGTAGGTGACTCAGCTATCCAGAACACGCTGCATCTCCACAGATAATACCACTCAGAAAGGTCAGAAAATAATGGGATAATGGGGAACAACTGTTGCTTTTCTCCTAGCATACTTGCAGCAAAGATTCCCTGTCCTCGAAACGTCATTTAAGGTATTATAATGACAAAACATGGCAGACAAAATGAGCCCACTTCTTTGAATAAAATAAGAGGTATATTACTCATTATTTATTGGCCATTTTTATAATTATTAATCCACAAAAGATTTGGCTTTGAATAATTTGAGGCAATATCCTATTTGTGCATTCAACACTGCAATAAACCAATGTTCTGAACATGTTAGTTTAAAAAATATATACATTTGACAAACTACTATGAATTCTGAGAAAAAGAAGAAAAGTTCATGGGCCCTAAACTATGTGTGCTGAAATGTTTCTACTATGTTGGCAGAATATGAATTCAATGCACTAGAAACAAAACAATGCAATTATAGAGCGAAGAGAAAGGCAGTACTTCAAGAATTCATTCACTGTTGTGCACAGTCTGCCTGTGCAGGGACATGCCAGGGTATCCCTCAACAAGGATGCAGCTGATTTACAGAGACACAGTATCATTGCGTCAATGGGATGCTTGTCTTTAAGAGTCTGTTTAAATTGTAATTAGGTGTTTTCGCACGTTACTTTTCTTCCCGTTATTCCAATGGCAGTGCTGCTTGGAAATAAATCATGTCAAATGACACTTCTAGAACAGATCATTGTCCTCAAACTCATCGCCTGATCTAGGCAGAGCTCCTTTTTCTCTATTTTCCCTATGTTACCTCAAAGGCATCTGTCCTACTGAAAGGATGTAAACAACGTGAAAACGTGGGTGATAGCCTTTTTAGGAATATAGGCCTATAGGCCTATTAGCTTACATTCCCGAAATGTCATTACATTATGCATTTTTTAAATAATGAAATAAGTGTTCAAATAGTTAGTATACAAGTATAGGTAAGTATATGAGACTATATTCATTTGTTGATACATAAGCAAAAGGAAGGATGCAACTTTCTACAATGATTCTCGGCTGTTGTCAATGTAAGCAGTCACAACAGTTGTTCGAATATAATCGGGAAACCAACACAGTTTGTTATTTTAATCGCACTGTGGCTATTATAGCATGCCAGAACAGGTGACTGAAGGGGCGCTGCCAATGCAAGTGAGGAGTCCCCATCCTTCTCTACGAAATAAATAAATAAACAATGAATCGTCCAGTCTCCTGTGCGCCCAGCCTGGTGCGCCTCATCCCATCTCATGCATGGCTGCCAGTAATGGTCTACTGGGTGTCAGCTTTTATTTGCAGGACACAAAGCAAGTGCCAAGGGCTGCTGCATCGACGCCCCGAGCAGACTCGGCCTCTGGATAAAAGCAAGCAAAATGCTTCAGTCGAGCACAGAAACATAGAAATGTTAGGCTGGAAAGAGGAAGTACAGTGGAGAGGGGAGGGACCGAGGGCAGAGTTCCATGGGGCTGCCGCGGCGCTTCGAACTTCTGCACATGGAGCGGGGGGGAGTTGGAAGAACTTCATATTGCAAACTCAAGGAATAGCAGGTAGAGTAACTTTCACGATGCTTGTTAAGTTCAATGTCATTTAAAGTGTTTATTCGTATTTCTAAATGGTAAGAAATGAAATATCGTTACTCTTTAAAAAATTAACAATGTTAAACAGATTGGAAAACATTGTCCTGACGTCTCGGGCAGGTGCGTGAGTGTGAGCGTCTGAAATCCTGTGACGCGAGTGGTGAATGTAACCGAGTTGACTAAATTAAGGAACGTTTTAATGTTACATGAATGTTATACGATTTTGATACGCATTACAATTAATATTGAATGTATTTTCTTTGGAAAATAATGGAATAATGGAATATTTTCCTCCTTTCCCAAACAAATTTTAGTAGATCACAGGAATTGCTCACAATTATCTTAACCATATCGAAGCAGTAGGCTATATGTCTTGCCATTGACAATTAAGCCTATTAGAATTAGGCTAAACATAAAAACAAAAAAAGACATTTCCTTGGTTTCAAAGTTTTCTATAGACTCGTTTCACTTTTCGTGCCAGATTGCCACCTGTTGCAACTGTGCGCATCCAGAATGAATATCTGAAGTCTACCAACCATTTTACATCATGGCATTCAAGCTGGAGTTCTTATTTCAGAAGTCCACTTTCCATTATTACAAATGAAACCAAGTCAATTTAAATAGCATGTATAAAATTGATCTGAACAGTCCTCAATGAAAGCGACAGGAAATAGGCTATAACTGCGTTGCCGAGAGTATGAAAAACGTAATCTGTTTCTATGCCCTTTTCAAAGTTACATGAAAAAGACACACACTTCAAAATTCCGTTTCAAGATACCCAAGACGGTCTGAATGTTGAATGTTGATAGTATTGGTGGGCAGGGCTCAAGTATAGCCTACTGTTAACATGTTGTGAAACTGACATTCAACAAGAACACCATAGAATATTAATTGTAAGAGAAATAATGGGGAAACAACTCCACAATACTTTCCTCGCACATTTGTGCGCTGGGACAACATTTTACAAGCTTCAACATGTATGATATGTTATTATTGTTATGTAGAACTATAACCATAAACAATGATTCATCCTACTTAGGTCGGCTAATTAATTTGGTTAATATGGAATAATAAGATATCATATTTTCATTACTGCATTGTCTAGTTTGTCCTCACAAAACTTCAAAAGCAATGTTGATCTTGTTTTAACTTGATTTTAATTTGTTGTTAGCAATAGTATTTCCATTTTGTTGACAGTCCAAACTGCCCTACAAAGGCCAAACGCAGTAACTACGTTTTTTATTTATTTTTTTACTGCAAATCTGATTTCAAAATCTTTTTATGTCTAGACAGACAGCAGTTTCTGATATTCCATGATATATTTTAATCAACTGGCTTGTTCTTGTGTCAGGAAACTATACACCACATGAATCAGAAAACACCCTTGGCCATTTCTGAACAACTCAACATTTATGACCAAATTCGTAGTTACTGCGTTTTGCCTTTATAGGGCAGCATAGCCTACCTCCTCATTCAGTATTGACATTGACAAGGTTAGGCTACTCACCTTTTTTTATATATAGGGCAGCCAAACACTTGCATTTCAATTTGATAGCAAGGTTTGCTCTTTTCAAGCAAACCACTGCCACCTCAAAGGTTTCTGTTCTACGGAAAAGATGAGAAAACAATGTGAAAACTTGGGCGATGGCCTTATTATGGTAGGAATTTGTTATTTTTTGAATGAAACGTTCATTTTAAAAACGAATCCAAAATTAAAAACACAGCAACCTGTACAAATGGACACACCCTCAAGAAAAAAAAACATGATATATTTAAATTACTATTAGTAAATTAAGCACTGAATTGCAACCCACCCCATAGCACAATGACATTTGATGTATCTGCTTCTTCCTATTGAGGAGGGTTGGAATGCTGCAAATACACGTTTGTGGACACATCAGCATCCTTGTTATTACCATACTGAGGAAGGAGACAGAGAAAGAAAGGCTGTTATTAAAATGATTCTCACTGAATACCGGTGTAATGATGTGTGTCAGATGCAAATGAGGACAATAAGGAAACTCCTTTCAATGCCCCTATACTGTAGCCCCTCTAACCCACAATAGGTGCCAAAACATCAGCTTAGTACGATTATCATCTTTCAATTTATGGCTTCACGTTTCATTAATTGCTAATGAGTATTCTCTCTATAATTTTCAGATAAAAAAAATGAAAACGATGACTGTTTTGAGTGTTATGTTACGTGGTATAATGTAGTAGGGCATGGTTCCCCAAATGGTGGTTTGGGACCCACAGGTGGGTCGTTGCTAAGGCATGAGTGAGTTGTGGCACAAATACTGTTTTGTTTCACACTGGAATGAATGAGGTGGGTCTCAATACACAAAAAATAATTCATATTCATTTTTACATCTCAGTATCAAAATATATTAACTGAATCAAGCTGATGACATTATTTTGGGGGGATAAATTAGCAACAACAGTCACTGTTCTTAATTTGTTGTCCAAATGAATGATTTTCTGGAGAAACAAATTATGATTTTCGAGTACCGTCTTTAATCACACTTCTCACAGAAGCAGCATATACTTATAATAGTTTGAGGGGGGGAAAAAACATTTCAATAATGATACCTGATATGATATAATTCTTGTTTGACTTTACTTTATTAGAAACATAGCCTAATGTTCTATATCACCCCTCGGATTGTATTGATTTTCATGACTATTTTATTCATTCATATAGACCCCATAATATTCACATATGTTTCATGTTGATATTCCTGACATTTAAGGAGAAATATGTGTTGCCAAATTATAGTTTACATTATAAAATTCCGTCAGTCGGTTTGTACTTCCTCCCAGTATCCAAAGTTTGCTGTTGTTGTGCACTTTGGCTGTTTAACGGTTTGACTGTTACAGTCTCCACCCTGCTCCCTGTCGTGTGTTCGCACCCTGCTCTGCACAGCCCCTCCAGCCCACCCGCCATCCATCCATCACACACACACACACACACACACACACACACACACACACACACACACACACACACACACACACACACACACACACACACACACACTCCCTTGAGTTAGGACTGGGGGTGTTGTGAACCCACAGCCCTCATCCTGCCTCTCCTCCCCTTACTGAGCGCACTCAGACCCACTGCCATGACTCTTCCTGCCCTTTGTGAGGCACTTTCAGAAAGCAGGTGTTGCCCTTAGTGCCTTGTTTTGTCATATTTGACTAAGGTGGTGTCATTCTGAAATAATGTCTGAATGAAACCATCCACAAAACACAAAATATATTGAGAATTGTCAACAAGAAATGAACTATAACATAACATGTCATTAAGATATCCAACTAATTGGGTTTTGTCACAAACACCTGTAGTTTATAATGAACCAGGAAACAAAACGATGATAAAACAAATAAAATAAAATAAATGTAATCTAGCATGACTAAAAGTAATAACAGTGTTACTTTGGGTGAATATACAGCTTCCTGAATGCCTTAACAACTGTGTTGTGGTTAAACATGGGAATGCATTTCTCACTTCTGTGAAAGTCCCCCACCAACACGATCAGTATTTCCCTTCGCACCATCCGCCTAGAAAAAAAGGCACATGAGAATACCACCCCCTCCCGACCTCCAAACTCCAGATGCTAAAGAATGATGGTGCCGGCAGGACCTCCTAGTCCTGTATCGACACACCAGCATGCAACACCCACTGTGCTCGCTGCGCCAGCATCTTCTGCACCAATGACCTCTGCCCTTCCTACCCCTTCCCCAACCCACCACCACCTCCCCCACTTGGGTCCTGGGTGTTCGTGGGTTGTCGAACCTCTGACTTGACTCGCCTGTCCGCTGAACATTGGGCGTTGCGACCGCAGCAGGGGCTGCTTGGTGGCTTCCCACTATTTGTTCCAAATGTGTGGAGCCATCTGTCAGTAAAACAGGAAGGCCTAGGTTCCCCTTCTCCCTCGGGCTCGCTTCGCTATTTTAGGGAGCTTCACTTCTCCCTGTGTGGCTGGCTGGGCCGGGAAAGCAGCTCCACCAAGGGCCTTCTTGAAGTGGCGGAGCCGAGGCTAAGGCTGTTGTGCCCATCTGCTGCAGGCTTGAGGCGGATGCATTATTAATGGGGCCACGCGCACTGGTGACTCCTCAGATATGCAGCAGGCCCCTGGCCAGGGGATGTGCTCTTATTCACTACATTCCCTCCTCTTGTGCGAAATAAACTTACTTTGGTGCCCCTTGGCCTTCTCCTTCCTCTATCTCTCTCTCTGTCCCCTGGTTCTCTCTGTTTACTTTCGCTCTCTGATACACTCCCTGTCTGTCTTGGTTCCCTCCCCTCGCTATCTCTGTATCCCCCCCTCTCTCCATCTCTGTCTCTATCTCTCTCGGGGTCCCTCTCTTTATTATCTTTCTCTCTCTCCTCTCTCTTTGTTTCTGATGGTTGCACCTCTCGCACACGTCTTTGCTCGGGTAGTGGCGCGCTCAGCGGTGCATGCTCAGTAAATTAGAGTGAACATGAGCGTCGATCAGCTGGGCACGACAAACAGCCATATCCTCAGTGACCTTGGGCCACTGAATTTTCTGCTTAATTTTGCGGCAGTCAGTATGCGTTTTTGGATGATTAGGTGGCAGGAAATTAACAATAAATAACAAATGTGGTCTGAAAGCTCCTCATCACCATAGCCTGTCATGCAGGGCCAAGCCACTCTCCCAGCCCATCCTCTCTGTCAGACATGTAATGAAAATGTCTGTAATTCGTTGTAATGTAATGGGACAGCGGTGTGTCTTTCGGTGTGACAAAAGGGATCTTGCCAGGGTGACAGAGTTGTAAAGAGAGAGGTCATAGCTTTCGTCAGTTGTGGCTTTTTATAATGTTGTCTTTTTCAGCCCTGCTGTGCCGTTGATACAATTTAAACACATCTACATCTCTGTCTCTCTCTATCCCATTAGAGTACCTGCACCGAATGGAGACGGAGGAGGCACAGGAGATGTCTCAGACGCCAGGTAAAAGCCACTGTTTTCAGACCTCAGAGTGAGTTGCACAGAGCCCAAGCCGAGTGGCACAATTCACAGCACATATAATGGATTATAGATGATTACGGTTCTACCATATGAGCAATAACGAACCATGTTCTGGTGACTAATGGGTGTTTTCTGGTGTTTACCCATGCAGGCAGGGACAGCCCCCCTCCCAATGATGTGTCTGAGGACCAAGACGAGGCCATGCCCGTCCCAGAGGACCTGTCGGCCAGCTCCAATTTGCAGCACAACAATAGGGGTGACAAAGGAGGCATGGGTGAGTGACAGTTCCTATAAATATGTTTAAATGTGCCACTCCCACATCAGTATGCCTATAACCAGTTATTACACCTAGACCAGTATAGCCATCAAACCTTCACCCATGTGCCCCAAAACCTAACAGTTTCCATAGGAACTTCAGAAATATGTATATCGTCACAAGGACAAAAGCAGTAGTATGGTCCATACAACTCATAATGAAAATAAAATGATTTAAAAAGAGCAATTATCATAATATGTTAATAAATGCCATATGATGAATACATACTACAATAATACATGCCTGTTACAGCTGCCTGCACTAGATATACAACAGCAAAAGTTCCACCCCCTTATTTTTTTTAACGGTAAAAGAAACCAAAACTACATTTCATAAAAACAAATGTGTCGGTAACTTAACTATTTTGTGTTAGTAAAATTAAAAAAATTGTAACGGTATCCCAACCAGTAGTTAGCACATGAACAACAAATCCCTTAGTTCCACTCATTAGTTGCAATCTAGCGCTTAATCGAGCTTAGTCCTTTTGAACATGTAGTCTTGATGCATTTAGGTCATTGGCAGGAACGGTTGGACATTTCTCTCATCCGTCACATGATGTGCAAAACCTTAAGGAATGGCTAATGTGGCCTTGATATGAGGATGTAACTAAATTAAGCCAGGGAATACCATTATCTGATCTACAAGTTAATTGAAACTCGGGACATGACTGGCATGTCAGGGGACACCAGGCAGCATTTACCAGATGAAGTTCTGGAATTCAAATTCTTTGCTTCATGAGAACATCTGTGAACCCCCCCCCCCCCCATATCATGTTGTATACGTAAAGTACAGCATCTCATACAACCAATATCTATGGTAGGTTTATGGGACGTGTTAGTGGTTGTGATAACTGGGATACACGATAAGTGTTACTATAATTTGTGGTGTAAAAATGGAACGTCCTTTCATTTTAGCTCCAGATAGCTGTGTGGTGTAGTTTACCCTTGTGCGTCGAGGCTGCATTTAGTCAGAAACAACATGTCGGAGCAGAGGAAACTGAAATAGGATGTGCAAGAGTTTCCTAAGAAGAACTTGCCATCAGGCAGTTTCAACACTCCAGGAGATAAAGACTTCAGGAGCAGAGCCAAGATCGGAGATCAGCATTGCACATCACCAGTGCATCTCGCCAGCGCACCTGCAAATACACTCACCACTTTCACTTCAACTGTCAAGCTTTTAACTCAGCAGCACACATAAGGAACTCCAACCCTCACCAGCATGCCATAGTTTACGACATGCGCCAGGAATCTATTGTAATTGCCCTACTATCCATGAAGTGCACATTTATCCTCATCAAAAGTCACTTAGTCAATGTGACAACGTCTGTCAGCATTGAGGTGAAATCATCGTAAAATATTTTGAGGCTTTCACCTCCTGCAGCTTTAGTTCCAAGGTTTATCCATGAGCCACCAATTGATTGACTTTCTGAAGCATTACATGGACTACACTTATTTTGTTTATCATAAATGCTCCTTTTTTAGGGCTTTGTGCAAGTTTGCAGTTGAGCTAGCGCTGGAAGAGGAGGCCATAGGTTCAGTCCAGTCAGGCTGTTCTTTCTCCATATGACTGTCTTTGTGGTTGAGCCTATGATTAGTCATTTCACTTGCCGGATTTGACATAACTAGGGAAAACTGCTCAAATGACTAAAATATTCACTGATGCACAATGGGGACCATGCCATAGGGATTTCAGTCAGACAGTCAACATTTTTTACATACATAAGAAAAATGACTGACAATTGTCAATCAATTTGGGAATGTGGTTACAGACATTATTCCATATTCCATCAGAAATAAAATGTTATAGTGTCTTCTTTGGCGAGTTAGTTTTTTAAGGATGTGTTGTATGATTCCTAACCTCTTTATCTGGTCTTATAGTATTTTGATACACAGGAAGAGGTCCTGAATCAGGAGAGAGTTCTGCAGAAACATAGACAACACTGTGTGTGTGTGTGTGTGTGTGTGTGTGTGTGTGTGTGTGTGTGTGTGTGTGTGTGTGTGTGTGTGTGTGTGTGTGCGTGTGCGTGTGCGTGTGCGTGTGTGTGTGTTTGTTTGTTTGTAAGTGTTTGTCTTTGAGTGTGGGTGAGTGTAAGTGTTTTTGAGTATGTGTTGCTCTGCACTCCCTAAAGATCTAATCACCACTGTGAGAGGAAGTGGCTGTTATGCTGTATCTATGCAATGCATCACTGGCTCTCTGATAAACCCCAAATGCATCAGGGAGTTATTATTATCTGTTAGGATCATGTGGTACAAATGCTATTGGCCTGAAGTGCAGGACGCAAGCAGGACTGTGTAACTGAGACAACGAGGCTGCAAGTATAACGGAAGCTCAAGACCTCAAAGCCAGGTTGTTTGTTGCAGTTTTCCATTCACTTTCCAATGCTAACATACTGTAGGTTTGTCCTACACAGCTTCTCTAGTTTCATCCTACACAGCCTTCATCATACGATTCAAAAAGCCCCAAAAGGATTTCCCTTGTGTGGGAAGGACAAGACACATTGTCACAAAAGGTTGCCTTACTGAATGAAATTGTCTGAAAATATTTTTTGTCAGTACAGTCACACAGACACCTAGTTTCCTGAATCGGGGTCGCAAATGACATGTCACAGTATGCCTGTCCGGTGACACAATTTCTCTTTCAGTAGGTATGAGTAATTAGGGCTATCCAGTCTTCACTACAATCCTGTCTATTTCAGACTGAAGTGGTAAGCTTTTGAGTTCTAGGTTAGAGTTTCAAAAGAGTGGGGAAAAGTACACTTTGTTTTTGGGGCTCCTTATCGAAACCGACACACCCAATGGAATTGTGTTCAGTATGGCGTCTACGTGGATTTACACACATGTGGATGGTCCCACAGCGGAGTTAGCACACACTGGGCTATTTTCATCAGGCACTGAGAAAAGCAGCTCCGTTGCAGGAACCTCCAACAGGCTCTTTTTAACTTCCACACTGCATAACTGAGCCATCATCAATGGCTTGTCATCAGTTACCTGTGTTTCCTTTTTTTGTTGTTGCTAGTTCTGTCAGAGTAGATTGTGCGTTTCAGTGGGTGGTCTCTTTTGTACCAGTGAATCCAATCAATGACACTGGAGCTGGCACTAAGTATATGGTAGCCTACAATGTTGAAAATGATGTCTTTAGTTAAAATTGTTTTTATTTTTTTAATTTTTTTTACTTCCAAGCAAAGTAAATAAGCCTAGGGTTTTGTCACAGAAGGTCTCTGGAAAGATACTTCAGTTTCAGTGGTCTACACCAACCCTCATGTTGTCATTCTGGCCCCTCTTTAACCCACCTCCTCATGGCTGAGCTAGACAGCATTGACATCGGCAAGGCCGAGGGAACGACTGCTGCTGTGCTGCAGCTTCTCAGGGATATATGGGGAAGTTGTGACTAAATTGGGGATGGGAAGAAGGGCTTGTACTTTATATCATGCTTGTCACACATCCTGATTTACTAGTTTTGGGAAGCAAGTGTCAAATCTCACAGGAAAGGACCAAACAAAGAGAAAGAGCAATAAACCAACAACAGTGAATCACTAGACCCGACTCTCGATTTCAACGCCAGACATTTAAGTCGAATGAACGATGCGTTTTTTACTATGAATAATATCAAACCAAAAGGCAACAGAAAGTCTCAGTGAGATTCTAAAGGGTAACACCACTGCAACAAGAGCACTTTCTGTGAGTGAAATCTTTTTTTCTCTCTCATTGCCGTAATCACATAGACGTTTAAAAAGAAAATGGTTGTGTTCATGTTGTAGCCAAACAACCCAGTAATCCCTCAGGTCTATGATTCTGGCTGACCAGTAGGTCTAACATGCTTGGGGAGATGCAGGCCTTAACTCAGCACCTGTGGTTAGTGATAATATGCTCTTTAAGGTTATCAGTGCCCGGGGTGTTCTCTCTATGTCAGTAGTAATCTGTGCCTTTTCTGCTTTCATCTAGCTAACTTCCTTTGTGCCGGGTGTGCGATTTCTATAAGCATATGGTTTGTGTTTCCTTCATCTCGCCTGCTCGACAGAAACACATGTCGTGGTCTATGTGTCCACTCGCAAAGAAAAGTCGCAACAGGCAAACAGACAAAATGTTGTGTGGTGAGGGAGGAGCAGTTTTTTTTCACAAGGCTGCCCTGGGCCTAGAGTATTTCAGCAGTTAGCATAACGTAACTAATTCTAACGTTATTTTGCTCTTTGGTCTGTCCACTATCACCAAGGTGGCGCTTAAGTGTATTATTTGAGTAGTTAGCATAGTACTGTATACCAAAGGCTGATTTTATCCAGTATCGCCAAGATGGTATTCAGTTAATACTGAAGTATTCATCTGAGAGCAACAAAAAAAAGTCCAAAAGAGTTCACCCAAGTTGCCTTTCCTATCTCACTGGATGAATCATGCATTACGGGAGCTTGTTCCCTAGGAGTGTCAGTGAAAACAAGAGTCCCCACAAAAGACGGTTTCGGTTACACTGTTTTACAATTCCTTGTCTGTGCTTCCCTTTCTGTCACTTCACCATAATGATTGGTATTTCAGTTAGGTAGGCCCTGTGTCTGAAGCTTCTCCTTTTTCCCTATAGATTCCTATATTTCATTATTTCCACTCCTTCCTCTTCGGGTGTACAAACAAGTTAGGCACATGAGGAAATCAACCAACATGACATGCAAATCACAGGCTAATAGTTGAGGGATTGTCGAGGCTTTAAGTGGTTAAAAAGTAAAGTCCAACAAATTGAGGAACCAGTCACTTGACCTGATATCCCTCCAATACTCAATCAGATGCCTGTCGTCACATTTCCTTGACATCCGCTGCTTTTTATAGTTGTGCTTTATTGAGATGATAGATGTTGATTAAATTATGGTTAAACAAAAATATTTGTGCAAATGGATTGTCATGCCATAGTCTGGTTACAAAGTTAGTGAAAAGAACAGTTCCCGCTGGACCCAAAAAAACGGGTTGAATCAATGTTGTTTCCACATCATTTCAACAAAAAAATTGAACGTGAGGATATTGAATCAATGTGGGAAACGAATTGAATTCGCAAGACGTTAGCAGCGTAAGGGGCATTTCATCTTTTTTTCACCCAACTTTGAACCTAAATCCAATGACATGGTGAATTTCTTTGTTGATTTCACGGTGAATTCATGTTAGTTGACAATTAAACCAAATGCAAATCAAAACTAGATGTTGAACTGACATCTGTGCCCAGTGGGTTATATCTATAAACCAAACATTGATTGTGTTACACTTAGAATGCAAGCGTTTTTGGATTATCACTGACATTTTTTACATTTATTATTTCTCCCTTACTTGTTTGGTGTGCGAGTGTTAGTGTGTGTGTGTTTGTTTACCGTAGTTTGTTGGACTAGTTTACACCGCTGCCGTCCCTCGTTTCACACAACTTCCTGTGTCTCTGTTTCCTGTTTATCTTGCTGTCATTTTCACAGTGTGTGATGAGAGATGCAGTATGAGTTTCCCTATTTCCTTTAGCAAAAAGTTTACAAATTAAAAATAAATAAATAAAAAAATATATATATTATCCATCTGTTATGTTTGATCTGGAGCACTGATCACAAGAACCCACTGCATGAGTTCACCAAATTTGTTTCAAGGTTTTGCCCTAGTGTGCTCAGCCAATCAAGTTGAATTGAGGATAGCTACACAGAAAGTGCTGATTTACATGCTCTCACTCTGCAATGAACTTTTGCTATCAGTAAGTTCATTGGAGGTGAGGCATACCATCAGAGATACATATTCATAGACTAAAACAACCATTCAAGTAGAGAGAGAAACAGACACATGCCCTTAAACTAATAGTCACATATTGACCCATAGACAGTCAAAGATATACATGTACTCCAATAGTAACATAGTAATGTACTCATATTTCTACACAGTAATGTAGGCTATAGTCCCCCAGAAACATGCTCCCATTCTAAACAGTGGCCCACTGCCCTCTTTTCCAGCCTGTAACATTAAAGTTGAGGCTCGCAGTGACGAGGAGAATGGGCTCGCCTTTGACATGATGATGAATGGCGAGGAGGAGGAGGAGGAGTGTGCGGAAGACTTGCGCGTGCTCGATGCCTCGGGGGCCAAAGTGAACGGCTCCCATGCAGGCGGCCCCGACAGCAAGGGCCCCTACTCCTCGGCCGGGGGTATTCGCCTGCCCAACGGGAAGCTCAAGTGTGATATCTGTGGGATAGTTTGCATTGGCCCCAATGTGCTGATGGTGCACAAGCGAAGCCACACTGGTAAGCCATCTGCGATACCCATCGCCCTTACTTTGCACCCACCCTCACTGGTAGGTAGCCTTACTGAGAGATCATGTGTATGTGGAGTGGAGAAGCTGAGATGGATTCTGTCGGTGTCTTTATCTTCACTTCAGACACTGAGAGCAGTAGACAGAGCACTGTTAGGGTAAATCTTTGCTCAAAAGTTTTAGTCCAAAGTTGTCCGCAAAGCATAGGCTACAACACAAGTCATTGGGTTTTCACACTGTTTTACAGAAATGAATTACATGCTTATCACCTAATAAGTATGTTTTTGTATATTGGAGAGCTAAGCACCACTAAGTAGGATACCATGCTACAGTGCTAGGTATCCACCAATTGTGTTGAATTCTGTAAGATAAGAACCAGGAGGTGCTAACTGTTACCATGTACTTTCTCGGTAAGTGAGGTGCAATGAAGCAGTTGAATACTCGTTTGGTAAAAGTTATTGCTTAACCAATAGGAGTTCATTGATGATGGAAGAGCTTAACATGAGGAGATCAATTCCATTTAGTTGATGTGGATAATATAGAGCTTTCATTGGTTTGTAGTGGTCAAATGGGTTTCAGAGGTGTATTTTCACATAGTTACTGTGCTATAGTCAATATATTGGTCTGTAATGTTGGCAACAGGAGTTTTAGAGTAAAATATGGAAGTATTAGTTAAGTACGTCATGTGTCCTGTGTAGTATCTAGATATTCTGTATGGGTGACTTTTGGATGACTCATTCTCTAAGTGTCCTTTTAAATTATTACAAGAGAGAAAATGCTTGTGGTCGGTCTATTTGTAAAAAAAAAAAAAATTACAAAAAAAAAAAAAGTAAGATATAGTACCTAAACATGCATGACCTTAAATCACAGTTGGAAAAACAGGATATCAGCAGCAATGAAAAGGAATCTTCACAAAATTGCAATTATCCAAGTATTACAACTTTTTCAAAATTCAAAATTGATATTCTATTGAAATGAACCCAAACCAGTGGGGGGGAACACTTTTTAAAAAGGCACTTAACTGCCAAGCTTTAGAAACTAATGAAACCCAAAATGGAAGAAAGGAACACTAGACTAAATGTAAATGCAAAAGAACGTATAATAAAATATATAATGAAGTGCCTCCTATTTAAATAGAAAATATTCTGTGGTGGGTCTGCTCCTGAAATGCATTTTTAATGAGTTTCCTTTTTTCTATATTTTTGCTGCTTCACTGGTGAGTCTTATTTTATGGGGGCCTTTTGAGAAAAAAGCCATATTAAAACCTTCTCACAGAATGCCACAACACACGGAGAGGATGGATATTGGTTTATTCCAGAACCACTGATCAGGAAGACTGGCTCTCAACACAAAGTGTTTCCTTCGCTTTATTCAAATTAGCTTGAATTTGCATTGTGATGGGCCGCTCTTATTTTAGAGCCAAAGAAGAGGGGGAAAAAATTAGATTTTCAGATCAAATTGACCCAGGCACTGGTGCATTACGAAACTGGCAGCCTTAGTCTGAAAGGCTCTTGTTCGATCAGAGTGGTACTCGGCTCTGAGGTGCAGGGCCAGGGAGAGCACGGAGAAATGGAGTGTCACTCCGCTTTCAAACCCTCCTAGGCTGGTTGATTGGGTTGTGCTCCGAGTTCCTCCATCATCCACTGTGTTCAAGTACTCGGGATTCTTTTAGTACAGTGACCCCGAATTCACATCCACAGTGGCGCTATTTGGGATGCTTTAGTTCCTGCATCCACGTAGCAAAATTCAGACAATGACTTTATACCTAGCTTATTATTGTCTGAGGAGTATCTGTTCGCGTTGAGCTGAGCTGACATTGGTGTATCTCAAAGCAAACTAGAAACTCCCAATGGTTGATAAACTGATACAAACTACAAATTGGTCCATCTCATGCTGTAGGATGACAAAAAAAAGAAAGCCCATTTGTACATTCACCTTACACTGTCAACACTCTGCATTAACCCTCTAAAACAAATAGAATTCCATTCATATAGGCCGAATCTTACAAATAAAATACTAATTTGCTATATTATTGTAATTTTGTGTCTGAGCTCACAACACAATATTTTGCTGAAAATGTTCCTATTTAATGTTAGCACCTACATAACTTACAGATGCCTATACTCCAGTTGTGTGTTTGTGAGATTACAAAAAGTGTGCTTGTTAGTGAAAAATATCCAAACACTCATTTGCAATCTGCCAATTACATTTAAAGTGTTGATACTGTAGATGAGTGGCAGCTGTACCTGTGTGAGGGCCCTCACAGCGTGCTGTGTGGTGTTTCTTGTCCTCAGGAGAACGTCCGTTCCAGTGTAGCCAGTGTGGCGCTTCTTTCACCCAGAAAGGAAACCTGCTGCGCCACATCAAGCTCCACTCAGGAGAGAAGCCCTTCAAGTGTCACCTGTGCAACTACGCCTGTCGCAGGAGAGATGCCCTCAGCGGTCACCTGCGCACCCACTCTGGTGAGTTAGGAGGGTAGGAGTAGTGGTCAGTGTGCTGTGGAAATGGGCTGTGTTCATTAGGGCATGCATTTTTAAAACCATTTTGCAACAGAAAATGAAAATGAATTTCTCTTACTGGACAAGTCAATGTAGTCCCTCCCTGTTTCAGTCAGTTTTCTTCCATTTAGGGCCAAATTAACATTAACATGGCCATGGTAATTACCAGGTGGAATTGTGAGAGAACACCTACAGTGTACTCTGTGAGATGGATATCTTGTCTTATTGTGGAGTGGGAGACATATCTGTCATCTGCAAAGAAATGATTGTAAAACCATTACATTTATCATGTGAGTGAAACATGTGCCTGGGTGTATTGGAGAATGAAAAACAACCCTGTCATAACTCAAAATACAACACACAGTACACCCCACTCCACAATATGGACAGTACTATGGAACCGCTCATATGCACTTGCACACCGCTCTCAATGCATTGCTGCCAGTGCTCACCGCTCTAGCAATGTCACATCTTACAGTTGGAAAGCCCCACAAGTGTGCCTACTGTGGGCGGAGCTACAAGCAGCGTAGCTCTCTGGAGGAACACAAGGAGCGGTGCCACAACTACCTCCAGTGTATGGGGCTGCAGAACAGCATCTATACAGGTTAGTGTCTGTCTCTCACCTCCGCCCACGCTGTTGACCTACTGTGCACTGTAGTTGACTCAGGACTCTCTCTGGTAGCAACGTTAATGAACCAACAATGTTGCAATTAGAACAATGCTCCTAGCAGGTCAGGACAACATTTTATGACATGTATCTGCACGATAAATGCTGTATCTCTATCAGTAAGGCTTCCATAATGCATTAGACAAGGGCTTTTGGCTGTTTCTGTTGACTCATAACCCAGTTATTCTAAAAGGGGGGGGAAAAAATGTAACAAATATTCAGTAAAGAATACATTTTCTTGGATGCCGGATAGGGTTTTACTACTTCATTCTGTGAATCAACGAACCATAAATAAGAGACTGACGTCTTTTCCCTTGTAAATCTTTTCGGTTCGTGTTTTGTAAAAATAAATACAAACGAATGGACAGTTCTGCTTAAATCTAATAATAATTTCCTGAATGTGGAACACGGCTTAAAGTTAAGTATAGTGAGAGAATGTGGCTTTTGCTCACGCTAAAATACCTCTTATACAAATGACCCATTGGAGGTGGATGTACATGTAACCTACTGATCTGACAACATTAGGAAGTGGGCCGAGAGAGCCGGGGTTTGTATTATTATAGAAGGAAATTATCAGACAGGTTGATCACTCTCCTTTGCTTAGTCAGTGTGTGCCTTCAGAAAGTATTCACACTCCTTCAATTTTTTCACATTTTTGTTGTTTTACAGCCTGAAATTTAAAATAGGATTAAATTGAGATTTTGTGTCTCAGGCCTACACACAATACCTCATAATGTCAAAGTGGACATTTTTAGAAATGTTTACAAATTAATAAAAAATGAAAAGCTGAAATGTCTTGAGTCAATCATTTGGAAGGTGTATCAATACACCCAGTCGCTACAAAAGTACAGGCATCCTTCCTAGCTCAGTTGCTGGGGAAAAAGGAGACCGCTCAGGGACAATAGTCACTTTGAAACAGTTGCAGAATTTAATGGCTTTGATATACTATTCTTCAGATATACAGTTCGACATATTATATACATATACTGTCCATATTATCTATACATCCCATCACACACATATACAATGCATTCGTAAAGTATTCAGACCCCTTGACTTTTTCCACATTTTTTTTACATTATAGCCTTATTCTAAAATTGATTAAATTAATGTTTTTCCTCATCAATCTACAAACAATACTCCATAAGGACAAAGTGAAAAAGTTTTTTAAAACATTTTTGTAAATGTATTAAAAATAAAAAACAGAAATACCTTATTTACATAAGTATTCAAACCCTTTGCTATGAAACGTCGAAATTGAGCTCAGGTGCATCCTGTTTCCATTGATCATCCTTGAGATGTTTCTACAACTTGATTGGAGTCCACCTGTGGTCAATTCAATTGATTGGACACGATTTGGAAAGGCACACACACCTGTCTATATAAGGTCCCACATTTGACAATGCATGTCAGAACAAAAACCAAGCCATGAGGTTCGAAGGAATTGTCTGTAGAGCTCTGAGACAGGATTGTGTCAAGGCACAGATCTAGGGAAGGGTACCAAAAAATGTTTGCAGTATTGAAGGTCCCAAGAACACAGTGGCCTCCATCATTCTTAAATGGAAGAAGTTTGGAACCACCAAACTCTTCCTAGAACTGAGCAATCGGGGGAGAAGGGCCTTGGTCAGGTAGTTGACCAAGAACCTGATGGTTACTCTGACAAAGTTCTTCTGTGGAGAAGGGAGAACCTTCCAGAAGGACAACCATCTCTGCAGCACTCCACCAATCAGGCCTTTATGGTAGATTGAATAGATGGAAGCCACTCCTCAGTAAAAGGCACATGACGGTCTGTTTGGAGTTTCCCAAAAAGCACCTAAAGGACTCCCATACCATGAGAAACAAGATGCTCTGGTCTGGTGAAACCACGATTGAACTCTTTGACCTGAATGCCAAGCATCATATCTGGAGTAAACTTGGCACCATCCCTACGGTGAAGCATGGTGGTGGCAGCATCATGGTAGGGACTGGGAGACTAGTCAGGATTGAGGGAAAGATGAACGGAGCAAAGTACAGTGAGATCCTTGACGAAAACCTGTTCCAGAGCGCTCAGGACCTCAGGCTGGAGAGAAGGTTCATCTTCCAACAGGACAACAATCCTAAGCACACAGCCAAGACAATGCAGGAGTTGCTTCAGGACAAGTCTCTGAATGTCCTTGAGGGGCCCAGCCAGAGCCCGGACTTGAACCCAATCGAACATCTCTGGAGAGACATGAAAATAGCTAGGCAGCAACCCTCCCTATCCAACCTGACAGAGCTTGAGAAGATCTGAAGAGAAGAATGGGTGAAACTCCCCAAATCAAATCAAATCAAATCCAATTGTATTAGTCACATGTGCCGAATACAACAGGTATTACAGTGAAATGCTTAATTACGAGCCCCTAACCGACAGTGCAGTTTTAAAAAATGCGGACAAGAATAAGAGATAAAAGTAACAAGTAATTGAAGAGAAAGCAGTAAAAAAGAACAATATATACAAGGGGGGTGCCAGTACAGAGACAAATACAGGAGTGCCAAGCTTGAAGCGTCATAACCAAGAAAACCCGAGGCTGTAATCGCTGCCAAAAGTGCTTCTACAAAGTACTGAGTAAAGGTTCTGAATACTTATGTAAATGTGATATTTCAGTTTTTTTATTATGGGGTATTTCCTTTGTCATTATGGGGTATTGTGTGTAGATTGATGAGGATTTTTTTTTTTTATCAATGAAAATAAACCAATAAGAGCTAAGCACAGGCACAATCCCAGAGGAAAATCTGGATTAGTCTGCTTTCCAACAGACACTGGGAGACAAATTCACCTTTCAGCAGGACAATGACCTAAAACGCAAGACCAAATATACACTGGAGTTGTTAACCAAGGTGACATTGAATGTTCCTGAGTGACCTAGTTGCAGTTTTGACTTAAATCGGCTTGAAAATCTACAGCAAGACTTGAAAATGTCTGTCTAGCAATGATCAACAACCAACTTGACAGAGCTTTAAGAATTTTTCTATGTTGTAAATATTGTAGGAACCAGGTGTGCAAAGCTCTTAGAGACTGACTCAGAAATACTAAAATCTGTAATTGCTGCCAAATGTGATTCTAACATGTGTTGACTCAAGGGTGTGAATACTTACAGTTGAAGTTTACATACACCTTAGCCAAATACATTTAAACTCAGTTTTTCACAATTCCTGACATTTAATCCTATTAAAAATGCCCTGTCTTAGGTCATTTAGGATCACAACTTTATTTTAAGAATGTGAAATGTCAGAATAATAGTAGAAAGAATGATTTATTTCAGGTTTTATGTCTTTCATCACATTCCCAGTGGGTCAGAAGTTTACATACACTCAGTGAGTATTTGGAAGCATTGCCTTTAAATTGTTTAACTTGGGTCAAACTTTTCGGGTAGCCTTCTACAAGCTTCCCACAATAAGTTGGGTGAATTTTGGCCCATTCCTCCCGACAGAGCTAGTGTAACTGAATCAGGTTTGTAGGCCTCCTTGCTCGTACACGCTTTTTCAGTTCTGCCCACAAATTTTCTATAGGATTGAGGTCAGGGCTTTGTGATGGCCACTCCAATACCTTGACTTTGTTGTCCTTAAGCTATTTAGCCACAACTTTGGAAGTATGCTTGGGGTCATTGTCCATTTGGAAGACCCATTTGCGACCAAGGTTTAACTTCCTGACTGATGTCTTGAGATGTTGCTTCAATACATCCACATCACTTTCTGTCCTCATGATGCCATCTATTTTGTGAAGTGCATCAGTCCCTCCTGCAGCAAAGCACCCCCACAACTGGATGCTGCCACCCCCGTGCTTCACGGTTGGGATGGTGTTCTTCGGCTTGCAAGCGTCCCCCAAACATAACAATGGTCATTATGGCCAAACAGTTCTATTTTTGTGTCATCAGACCAGAGGACATTTCTCCAAAAAGTAAGATCTTTGTCCCCATGTGCAGTTGCAAACTGTAGTCTGGTGTTTTTATGGCGGTTTTGGAGCAGTGGCTTCTTCCTTGCCGAAGCGGCCTTTAAGGTTATGTCGATATAGGACTCGTTTTACTGTGGATATAGATACTTTTGTACCTGTTTCCTCCAGCATCTTCACAGGGTCCTTTGCTGTTGTTCTGGGATTGATTTGCACTTTTCGCACCGAATTACGTTAATCTCTAGGAGACAAAACGCGTCTCCTTCCTGAGCGGTATGACGGCTGCGTGGTCCCATGGTGTTTTTCTTGTGGACTATTATTTGTACAGATGAACATGGTCCCTTCAGGCATTTGGAAATTGCTCACAAGGATGAACCAGACTTGTGGAGGTCTACAATTTTTTCTGAGGTTTTAGCTGATTTCTTTTGATTTTCCCATGATGTTAAGCAAAGAGGCACTGAGTTTGTCAGTAGGCCTTGAAATACATCCACAGGTAGACCTCCAATTGACTCAAATGATGTCAATTAGCCTATCAGAAGCTTCTAAAGCCATGACATCATTTTCTGGAATTCTCAAAGCTGTTTAAAGGCACAGTCAACTTAGTGTTTGTAAACTTCTGACCCACTGGAATTGTGATACAGTGAATTATAAGTGAAATAATCTGTCTGTAAAGAATTGTTGGAAAAATTACTTGTGTCATGCACAAAGTATATGTCCTAACCGACTTGCCCAAACTATAGTTTGTTAACAAGAAATTTGTGGAGTGGTTGAAAAACAAGTTGTACTTGCTGCAAACTAAGTGTATGTAAACTTCCGACTTCAACTGCATGTACATTTGATATCTCTGTATTTAATTTTCAATACATTCGCAAAAAAATCACTTTGTCATTATGGTTTACTCTGTGTAGATGGGTGAGATCAAAAAAATCGCTATAATCAATTTTGAATTCAGGCTGTAACACAATAAAACGTAGAATAAGTCAAAGGGGATAGATACTTTCTGAAGGCGCTGTACACCAACTGTCTCTCAATAAAAGCATCCTCATCATTGCGCCCTGTAAGAAATCAACTTTCAGGGATGCTTAAGCCAATATTAGCAAGATCCTGTTATGCAATAATCCTACTTTTGATCTGGTCAGATTTTACTACTTTGATTCTGAAACCTACTTTTCTGTCTTGCTTTCCAGTAGTAAAGGAAGAAAGCAACCAGAATGAGCAGAGGGAAGACTTAAGCCAGACGGGATCTGAGAGAGTCTTGGTGCTAGAAAGACTAGCTAATAATGTAGCCAAACGTAAGAGCACTATGCCACAGAGGTTTGTAGGTAAGGGATAAAGTCTGCTTCCTTTGTATACCAACAAACATTGCTTTAACTGCAAAGCACACGACTTTGGTTCCAAATGTGAGAATTGCGTATTTCAGTTTGATGCATTCTGATTTGCCACGATTGCACTGCAGAATATGCTATTTAATAAAACAACACATATTCAGCATGATCACCCTTGTGCCTGGAATCTGTTATCATTAGAACAATGTTTGAGCTTCATTTAAGTTGATCAAACATAATATTTCCATTGAATTCAACTTGATTCTAACGCTTTGTGTATTATACATTTATTTGAAGATGACTCTTACTTACATTAAATTAAGTAAATATATTAATAAAAATATGCTGACAAAACATGTAAAAAATGTCAACAAATAAAACAAAGTAATCAGCCATGAGACACTAAGGAGAACAATGTAAAGAATGGAAAACTCGAAATAAGGAGATTCACCAATCAATATCAGTAAAATTGTGACCAATCCATTTTGGGGCGGCAGGTAGCCTAGTGATTAGAGCATTGGACTAGTAACCAAAAGGTTGCAAGATCAAATCCCCGAGCTGACAAGGTAAAAATCTGTGGTTCTGTCCCTGAACAAGGCAGTTAACCCACTGTTCCTAGGCCATCATTGAAAATAAGAATTTGTTCTTAACTGACTTGCCTAGTTAGATAAAGCTAAAAAAACTTTGACCCCTAGAACTACAGAGAAACATTAGTGTTTGATATAAGGGATCTTGGGTTTTCTATTTGAATTGTAACATTGGTAATTCATCTGTTTTCCCTTTCTAATCCTCAGGTGGGAAGCGTCTCTCCGACCTCTCCTTCGAGGGCAACCCCGGGGCACTGATGCAGCCTCATGTCATCGACCAGGCCATCAACAGCGCCATCAGCTACCTGGGTGCCGAGTCCCTGCGACCTCTCATCCAGACCTCCCCAACCTCCTCTGACGTGGGGGTCATTGGCTCCATGTACCCCCTCCACAAGCTGCCTCCAGAGGGACAAGGGGCAGGGGGCCACGGCCTGTCAGCCAAGGACAGCGCAGCTGAGAATTTGCTGCTGCTCGCCAAGTCCAAATCAGCCTCCAGCGAGAGGGACGGCTCCCCCAACCACAGTGGCCAGGATTCCACTGACACGGAGAGCAACAATGAAGAGAGGGCAGGTGGCGGGGCATCGGGCCTCATCTACCTGAACAACCACATCACGCCTGTGGTGCGTAATGGCGTGCTGCCCCTGGTAAAGGAGGAACAGCAGCGGCAGTACGAGGCCATGCGGGCCAGTATCGAGATGGCCTCAGAGGGGTTCAAGGTGCTGAGTGGAGAGGGGGAGCAGTTGAGGGCATATTGCTGTGAACACTGCCGCATCCTCTTCCTAGACCACGTGATGTACACCATCCACATGGGCTGCCACGGCTTCCGAGACCCCTTTGAGTGTAACCTCTGTGGCCACCGCAGTCAGGACCGATATGAGTTTTCCTCACACATGACCCGAGGGGAGCATTGCTACTGAGTGGCCCACTGAACACACACTACCACACGAACACACACACGCTCACACAGACATACCCCCACACACACTTGCTATTTGAAAGTGGCGATTTTTATACATTGTCAAGAAATTGCATGTTTGAAAAACAAAGAACAAGACTAGTTTATGTTAACTTCACATGTTCAGGAGGAAAAGGGAAACGATTCCTCCATCTGCTTTTTAGAAAACAAAAGGTGGTAAAATAACAATGAACAAAACAAACAACTTAAAAAATGATTGTGCTTCAGCAGTAAGTATCATGTGTCACATACGGTATAGTTTTAAGTCTTTGATCTACCCTTTGATGTCTGTATACATTACATAAATGTCTCTGTTTTCTACCTGGAGAAATATCTGATAGCCTACCTGGAGAAATATCTGACAGCCTACCTGGAGAAATATCTGATAGCCTACCTGGAGAAATATCTGATAGCCTACCTGGAGAAATATCTGATAGCCTACCTGGAGAAATATCTGATAGCCTACCTGGAGAAATATCTGATAGCCTACCTGGAGAAATATCTGATAGCCTACCTGGAGAAATATCTGATAGCCTACCTGGAGGAATATCTGATAGCCTACCTGGATAAATATCTGATAGCCTACCTGGAGAAATATCTGATAGCCTACCTGGAGAAATATCTGATAGCCTACCTGGAGAAATATCTGTATATTTTATTCTAAAGAATACAATCATACAATAAAGTTGGTTTTTAAATGGCAAGGTATTGCTTGACATTTACGTAAGGGATAATCAACAAGAGGCTATGCGTTCTATGGAAAATAATGAAAGATGTGGAAGGTGTGTTCCACAACGCGGCGGAGGAGTGGAACTAAACCTTCCACTGAGTTGCATTATTATCAAGAGAACACATAGAGCACCAAGTTGAATATCTCTTTTATACCATGGCTGTAATTTAGCACATTTGACACAAGACGTGTTACTTTGCAGGTAGAAATGTGTTCGACATTCACTGTAGATTTTACTATAACTACAGTGGTTGCTGTGGTAACTAAACAAACAGACTTTGAAAATTTAACCAGGCAAGTCAGTTAAGAACCAATTCTTATTTACAATGACTGCCTACACCGACCAAACCCAGACGACGCTGGGCCAATCGTGCACCGCCCTATGGAACTCAAAATCATGGCCGGTTGTGATACAGCCTGGATTCGAACCAGGGTGTCTGTAATTAGACCCCTGCGCCACTCAGGAGCCCATGCCTGTTTAGCTAACCAAACCATCAGTCCTAGCTTGCTATTATGAAAATTGGGAATTCAACAATACCAACATTGTTTTCAATTTGACTTTTGCTTTCAAAATGAGCTCAAACAAAACATGCAAGAATGAACTATAGAATTAACTACATCCATAAGCAGTATATGTAATATACCGTGCATTATTTAACCAATAACAAAAAAAACACGCCCGAGGGGGTGTTATATATGGTCAATATACCACAACCCCCGAGGTGCCTTATTGCTATTACAAACTGGTTACCAACATAATTAGAACAGTAAAAATAAATATTTGGTCATACCCGTGGTCATACCCGTACCATGGCTTTTAGCCAATGAGCATTCAGGGCTCGAACCACCCAGTTTATAAAGGCTATTATAAACTGGGTGGTTCGAATGTTGATTGGCTGACAGCTGTGGTATATCAGTCTGTATACCACGGGTATAACAAAACATTTATATTTACTGCTCTCATTACGTTGGTAACCAGTTTATAATAGCAATAAAGCACCTCAGGGGTTTGTGGTATATGGCCAATATACTGTACCACGGCTAAGGGCTGTATCCAGGCACCCCGTGTTGCATCGTGTTTAAGAACAGCCCTTAGCCGTGGTATATTGGCCATATACTGTACCACACCCCCTCTGGCCTTATTGCTTAAATAATGCACGCTCTAGAATGCCCTCCAAGCCAATCAGAAATGACAATTCAACAATGCCATGGTATAACGTTTTTTATACATTATTTATGCTGTGTACACATGCATGTATTTCTTTTTGTAATTTATTAGTTGGTGTTAGGGTTTCCTATGTTTGATTTATTCCGTTCAAACGTTCCCTACCATTAATCAAATGTGATAGATGGATTTGAGTTGAATAAACGAATGACTGAACTCGAGTGTTATTTACTGAAATATATTTTTGTTTGATATAAAGTATGGATGGTATTCAGTTTTGTCCCAGCTTTTGAGAAAATGTTACTCTCAATTTGAACTGAACTTTTAAAGTAACTTTACTCACACTGTATATCATGCTTGCAAATATCAATAAAGGATATTTTACATACCCCAAAATAATACTGATATTTGGTATTTTTTCATAGTAAGATTCACCAGTGGCAGGTAAAATAGAGGATGCACTGTATTTTCCCGCTGGACTCATGTCCATAGCAAACGTTTCACACTATTCCATTTCTACACGTGGATATTTGAATGAAAATTAATTGTAGTTATTAAAAGCAATTCATAATCATCAGGGTGCAACATCTGGCACATTTATAAATTTAAAGCAAATAATATTGATCTGACAATATACCGTGGAATAGAGAGCTGTGTTTGCTCTGTACATTTCACTCATTGAGAATAGCCTATAGGCAAAACTAGACGTGCAGTACATGACCCGAAACACTTGAGTGAGCAAACCTCTCAATACTTTCATTACTGCCATGATAACCAAATGGATAAATACATTTATAGAAATATGAAATGTAATTGCACTTTCTCAAACGTTCCTAAATCGGTAAGTTCACAACGTGCCAGTCATTCAAAATGTAGCCGCTACTTGTCACGAAAAAAAAGACTGAATGATTGACATTCATATTCCCGGTGAAAATATATATATTTTTTCAACGCAAAAACATTGCAGCCAACTTGAATTAATGCTGAATAAATGAATGCTTATTGTATTTAAACTACACGTATGATACTTCATGACTTCTAACTCCAACATGGGCTTGCTAAAGGGTCCTGGCTATCAGGTTAAAATAGAAATAGATTAATGATATAATGAAACCACATGAACACCAAGCAGCGGTACACTAGGGCTTGAAGGACAGAGGATTTCATTAGGTAATTTACTGTAGTTCAAAAAGATCTAGCAATAGAGGAGTAAGGCTCAGAATTCAGGAAAATATCTACAAGGCAGGGCACTGAACACTGGACATGATCACCTGAGAGAAAAGAGTGCTTACACACAGAACCAGACAGAATGACTGCCGGGGTTGGGGGGAGGGGATGCTAACACACATAACCAGACAGAATGACTGCGGGGGGGGGGGGGGGGGGGTGCTAACACACAGAACCAGACAGAATGACTGCCGGGGTTGGGGGGAGGGGATGCTAACACACAGAACCAGACAGAATGACTGCCGGGGTTGGGGGGAGTGGATGCTAACACACAGAACTAGACAGAATGACTGCCGGGGGGGGGGGGGATGCTAACACACAGAACCAGACAGAATGACTGCCGGGGTTGGGGGGGAGGGGATGCTAACACACAGAACCAGACAGAATGACTGCCGGGGTTGGGGGGAGGGGATGCTAACACACAGAACCAGACAGAATGACTGCTGGGGGGGGGGGGGGGGATGCTAACACCCAGAACCAGACAAAATGACTGCCGGGGTTGGGGGGTGAGGATGCTAACACCCAGAACCAGACAGAATGACTGCCGGGGTTGGGGGGGGGGGTGCTAACACACAGAGGACAAGAGAAAGGAATGCCAGGCCAGAGAGAAGATGTGGGTGAATGCTACATATAGCACAGAGATAACCTAGAAGAGTGAAATACATGACCAGGGGGGGACACAGAACAAGAGAGTGGACAACTAGCTAGCTAGCACACTGAGGATGAGGCAGTGGAGCATGAGGCTAGGGCCAGGGCTCAGAGGACCAGGCCTAGCTTCCTGGAGAGAGAGGCGAGGCCCAGCAGAGGAGCTCATCAGGGCTGTGCAGCGACAACGGTGTCCTTCCAGATGGCTACTATGTGATTCTGCAGAAATGGGAAGCAGCTGTGGGCAGCGCCGAGGCTCCCTCCACGCTTCACTGGGACCTAGCAGGGGAGGGAGGACATTTGCATAAAAGGGATAATCTGGCCAACACACTCCCTCCCTGCCAGAATCCCAAATGTCACTTCCCCTTTCGGACAGTTTACTGAAATAGGCCTACTCTACCATTTAAGAATCAGTGAACTATTCCATTAGGGAAGATCCTATTTGACCATGCCAGATTATGTCCAGAGTAAAAGATCATGGAAAAAGCATCACAATTTAATATGCCCACAAGTCATATCTGTTAATCTTAGGAATTGTTGGAAAAGCGTTTATCCATGGACTGCAAATGTCATACTGGTCCTCACGGGTTTAGATTACATGCGCAGACCGTGATCATAGCTCAAACTGGGACAAATAAAAGGGCATAATACTGTGAAACATGGATGTATGGGCCTATTTGGCAGTCAGCAACTAAAATAATACATAAGACATGTTTATCTCCAGTGTATCATTTATATCATCTGTATCATCCTATATCCTCTTGACAGGGATCTTCAATTCAAAGCCAAAACTCAACCCAACATTCCTAGACATATAACATAAGGTGTTAAAGATACATGACGGTAGAAGATGACATTATTCTTGGTGTCAAGTGGCTGGATCTGCCAGCGCCTGAGGAATTCTGTGCATCTGGCCCGGTCCAGCTGCGGGGAGCCCCGCTGTTCTGACAAGCTTCCACCAGCCCTCTGGGATATGCTCAGTACTTGCATTGCTGGCTAATTTTACAAAGTTTCAACACTGAAGCCAGCCCCAGAACTCTGAAATATTAATCAGCAACTTGACAAAAAGATGAAAAATACATGAAATACTTTTTTCATGGTCTTCCAGTTTTTCAAAGATTGTTTCATGAAAATTACATTACAATTTCATTTCATGTGTGCACAATCTATAATCGTCTACTCCTCGACCAGTGGCAGTCTATGTCCAGAAAGGCGTTCAACTGAAAAGGAGATCAACTACATTCAAAATCTCTGTTGACTCCTTGTGCATCTGGAGGACCAAGAATTGGCAGAGAAGGAAAAAAGTTGTGGCTTTCAGGAGAGGACAGTCTTGCATTTGGTGAAACCTGACTAAATAGCTTTGTGAGGTCAGCAGGATACCAAAAGTACTTGTTTTGGGATAATTCAAATATGGATTCTTACACAAACATTAAATGAGTTTTCCTGTTTTGTCAAGTACCAGTTTAATAGCACATAGTCACTGTGGCAGGAAGAGAGGCAATACAAGGCAGATCTGTGGGCAAGTCTTAACATGAGACCAGGATACTCTCAGCGTTAACCAACTTCCCCAGCCATGGTTGGCACATGCATTAGTTAAAGGCCCCTTACGGTTATCTTTTTTTACAATGAAAATTGTCAAAAAAGGAGAAAAAATGCTTCTTAGGAAAGACCAATTTCTTAAGCAAGAATTTAGCTAGGTCTGTCTGGGAGTTGTCTGAGTGAGAAGCCTAGTTGCATGAGCCTAATGGGAGGGATCAGCAACCTGAAAACTAGCTGTTATTGGTAGAGAGGTTTGAAACACTCTGTTACTCATCGATTAAAACTTTTTGGGCGACCGACCAGACTCACATAGAAAGATGCGTTATAGATTTGTCATTCTAATTGAAAGTCTAAGTAGCGGTAGATCTGTTCTGTGCTACATTTCTATGCCTATCATTCTTAAGTTTCATTTCTTCGTCTTTTACTTTCAGTTTTATACACCAGCTTTAAACAGCTGAAAATAAATATTTTTTCCAAAACCAAAAGTATTGTCACAGCGGTTTAGATGGCACAACAATTCTCTACACTATACTTGTTTTGTCACAAACTGAAATTAGGCAAAGTATTAGAATTTTTACAACCAGCAAATGGCGAGGCGATTTCTGCATAGTGTACCTTTATCTTATACCGCCTGGTGATCTCGCCAGGCAGGCCAAAACTCCACCAAACCAGGCTCAAATTTCATGCGGTCTTCTCAAACAGCCTTTACACTAAAAGGGCATTATCATCATCTTCACAGTATTACTCCAACCCCTTAGTGTGGAAACATATATAAAACGCAGTAAATAGACCAATAAGAGTTTCAAACCTCTGTCAATAACAGCTCGTTTTCCCCTCCCCACTCAGACCACTCCCTGACAGTCCTAGCTAAATTATTACTTTAGAAATTGCTATTTGATAAGCTATTTTTATTTCATTTTTTTACCATTTTAATTGAAAACAAATCACAGTAAGGTACTTCATTTTTACCCAGAAATTACTTGATAGAGATAAAAACAGCTGCATTGGACCTTACACAAACCCGAGTTGATGAGAAACTGATAGCTGATGTAGGCCTATATTCATCTACTTCGGATAAACAGGTAGCAAATGGAGTGAAAAGGGAACATATGGCCACATGGCCCCATAACCCACCCTCAGAAAAACGCTTTGCCACATTTCCTCTCTGTGTACAAAAGGAAAAGCTGTTAGCAATGCATTACCATAGAAGAAATTCAGCAACTTCATTAAGAACGTATTACTTACACCAAAATCTTATTTCGTGAATCCAAGTGTAAAAAAACTAATAACATATATTTGTGAATATATATACTGTGCCATGGATCAGTAAGTGAAAAATCCAGTTAACACTCAGAAGGAATATTTTAAAAAAGCCTCATCTTATGGTAGTCTGTTGCAGGAAAACTAACATTTAAATGAAAGGTCATTTACTGAACAAAACAAACTAAATATATCCCCAACAGCAGTAAATGTTAAATATAGGCTGATATTTGTAATGGGAGTCTATACTGCTGCCCAGATCAACGACCACAGCCAAAAGTCTTGTTCCACTCCTCATAGAGCTCCAGGTCTTTGGCTGAGACGCTGGGCCTTACTGTCCTCAGGGCCTCCTGGAAGTCACAGTGGAGGATGGGCCGCACCTGGTCTGGGGTGATGGTGGCAATGTCACGGAGCTGGATGCTCCGGATGGGGCCAAGCGCTGCCTCCCGAAACAGCCCCAGAAAAGCCCTCTGTCCCTGTGACCACTGTCTCCAGCTCGTCCTCTCCCAGCTGGCTTTTCTCGCAGGCCATGAGGTGAGAGACTATCTGCTGTCGGGCAGCTGCCTCGGGAGGGGGATGTAGAGACGCTTGGCAAGGCGGCGCCGGGCCGCTTCGTCTATCTCCTGAGGGCGGTTGGTGGCCCCCACCACCAGGACGCGGTCGTCGGCTGAGGTGGCTGCCCCATGCAGCTGAACCAGGAACTCTGTCTTTATCCGTCGGGATGAGTTGTGCTCCCCGTCCGTACGCTGGGACAGAAGAGTCGATCTCGTCAATGAAGATAACAGCTGTCTGATGGCAGCGGACGATGGCAAAGAGTGCTCTAACCATCTTCTCTCCCTCCCCCACCCACTTCGAGGTGAGAGACGAGGCACTGATGCTGAAGAAGGTGGACCACGGAGGCCAGTGAAGATGTCAGGCCGGAGCATAGGCCACACCACAATCTCCTTGATCGTGGCCTTTGCAAACTCCAGGCCAGCGATGTCGTCCCAGGCTACGGGCGGTCCATCGTCCATAATTTCACTGATGATAAGCTTGATGATATTGGGCTCAAAGTTTTTCAGATGCTCGTCTACTGGCTGAGTCTCCTGAGCATTGGTGCTACCGACAACACTCTCTTTGTCCTCTGGCCTCGACATGGGGGACACAAATTTGGAAAAAGTCCCCCGTGGTCTGTGTGCCCCCAGTGACTTCTTCGTGGCACCCCCGATGGCAGCTGCCATCGCAGGGGGCTGCTGGGCTCTCTGGGACTGGTGGGGGTGTTTTTTCTGCTGATTAACAATAACAATCTAACTGATTGCCGTTTTGAAGTTTGTGCCACCACAGCATGGGTCTTGCCTTGCCTGTCCTCCAGATGCCCCCCCTCTGCCATTCTCTCCACCAGAGTTGTAAAACGTCTTCCTCTTGGAGGTGTTAGAGTTTAAGACAGACTGGTGACCTGCAGGGGCTGGATTTGGTTGTGGTGGAGCTGAGGAGTGCTGGCAAAACAGAGACTGAGCCCATGCTGAGGGGCCAGCAGAGGAATGGGGGTAGCTGGGGACTCCCTGAGCACCTCTTGGTCTTTCTGCTGTAGCACTATGTAAAATGCTGAAAGTGCCGTTGCCCTCAGGCTTGGGCCATGATGGGGGTCCCAATGCTTTGAATGGAGTCTCTGCAGCTTCGAGTCCAGTGGAAGGGCACTGCCTCTGTTCTCTTGTCCAACGAAGATGTTAACATCTGCAGGTGCCACAAGGGACTTTCCACCCCGTCCCAGCCCGAAGCATTTTCCGCACGCACGGCAGCTCCAGCACACCCGCAGTTGTCAGGGACGATTCCCATTTGTCGCTGTGGTTCCTCTGACTGCAGGCCAGGTTCAGTACACTCTCTGCATAGTTGTTAAGCCCCGTGCGAGGTTCTTCCGAGTCCAGCACTGCGCTCCGAGTAGGTCCTGAGCAGGCTGCCCGTGCCGGCCTGAGAGAGCTGGGCGCTCGACCATGCATATTGTATGGCAAGGATGTGCACCCGATAGGCGTCTGCCGTCTGTTCAGGTGTGCAGGTGCCAGATGAAATGTCAAAGGATCTCCTCTGCCACTCGCCCAGGTGTGCACCACTCATGCCTGGCGTGCTCCCGCCTGTTTGAGGAATGGGGGACAGGAGTCATTAAAAATGCATGACACAAGAAGCAGCCAAGCAAACAACAACACACACACATTTTATAAATTCCATGAGTCTTAAAAAAAAAAAAGACATCACCACATTATAACACTTATTCAATATAAGTTGTCTAGACTTACAAGTAGCTAAACTTACATAGCCAGCTATGACATATTGTGATGATGAATATACCGATAAGTGAAAGATAACGTAGTGTCAAATATGTACCCCTTAGCATTGGCTCCAGCCTGTGGCAGAAGCCAGCTAGCTGTTTCCCCTAAATTACTGTTGTCATTTCTCACTCACGCTGCGAATATTCTCCTAACAAAGCCTTGATAAATGCTGCGCGACTGAAACAAAACGACTTGGAACACAATTAACATTTAGGATGCTCATTTTCTCAGGAAAGAGGGATGCGCTAGCCCGGGTTTCCCCCGAACCAAAGCCAAATTCGAGCTATTCCATGGAAACTTTGTTGCTTTGATTGTTGGCTAACGTTAGCTCACTGTTCCTAGACTGTTTAGCTAACTACTGTAGTACCGGCTAAGATAGCAAGATCCAAGTCAGCCAGTTGACTTAGCTACTAACCTACTGTAACTGTCGTGTTAGACATATCTCGACTTACCACAGATAAGTAACAAACAGCTGTAGCTTGGAAAATAGAGAGCATAACCTTTTGCACCATGGAAAAGTTGTTATATCAATATCACATTCGCAGCTGGAAGTACAAAAAAATATTCCCGCGCCAACTCTGAAATCACCCCTGTTATTTTTGGGTACGTCAGGTGACCTTTCTTCTTCTTCTTCTTCTTCTTCATTTTAAATTATTTTCATGTCTTCTTCTTCAATGATATCATGGCGGACCGCAAACTAACTTTAAAGTGCATGCTGCCATCTATTGTGCTGGAATGTATTCTGCCCAATTCTATACTATTTTTTAAAATATATATTTTTATTTAACCTTTATTTAACTAGGGAAGTCAGCTTAATTTTTAAAATTTACAATGACGGCCAAACCCAGACAATGCTGGGCCAATTGTGCGCCGCCCAATCGGACTCCCAATCATGGCCGGATGTGATACAGTCTTGATTCAAACCAGGGACTGTAGTGACACCTCTTGCACTGAGATGCAGTGCCTTAGACCGCTGCACCACACATACTGCCATGAAAATACATTTCTAAACCAAATAAATCCCTACCAACTCCCCAACCCCCTAACCCCATTAAACTTGATCTAAATCATGCTGAAAAACTCCACCCTTGTTCAGCATGTCAACAGCCATATCAACAGTAACATCTGTTACCCCCAATATCACTTTTGCCGTCTCCACAATAACCTTCAACCTGGCATTTCTGCTTTCCACAACCCAAATCTTATTGATAACCTTACCAATAAAAGCTATGAAGTCAACATTGCACGTTCATGAACGCAAGATTTCGGAACCATGCCAGGACCATCAGAAGCACCAGCCCCAACAGTAGGTCCACTTACTACAGGAACATCCTTATAAGCTCCATCAGTCCGCGCTGTGGTTCTACCAATCTGTCTTACAGCCTCTGCATATAATACATCATGACTGATCCTATATCTCTGAGCCTCTCTAGCGTCTCTCTGCACCTGTTATCCACCAAATGCTACACTGAGTTCTCCCCCACAATTACAGCACTTAACCTTCACATTGCTTCAACATTCACTGTAATCATGGCACATATTTTCTTTCCTTTACAATGAGCAGCTACATGTCCCATTCTTTGGCATCTAAAACATTGCAGTGCATATGGGACAAATTCTCTAACATTGAAACTAAGGAATCCTATATGTACTTTTCCAGGAAAACTGGAACTGCTGCCAAACATACCCTCGTAAAACTGACTGTCCTACCGATCCTCAACTTCGGCGATGTAATTTACAAAATAGCCTCCAACACTCTACTAAACAAATTGGATGCAGTCTATCACAGTGCCATCCATTTTGTCACCAAAGCCCCATATACTACCCACCACTGCGACCTGTATGCTCTCGTTGGCTGGCCCTCGCTTCATACTCGTCGCCAAACCCACTGGCTCCAGGTCATTTTCAAGTCTTTGCTAGGTAAAGCCCGGCCTTATCTCAGTTCACTGGTCACCATAGCAGCACCCACCCGCAGCACGCGCTCCAGCAGGTATATTTCACTGGTCAACCCCAATGCCAATTCCTACTTTGGCCGCCTCTCCTTCCAGTTCTCTGCTACCAATGACTGAAACAAACTGCAGAAATCACTGAAGCTGGAGAGTCTTATCTCCCTCTCTAACTTCAAATACCAGCTGTTAGAGCAGCTCACAGATCATTGCACCTGTACATAGCCCACCTGTAAATAGCTCATCCAACTACCTCATCCCCATACTGTTATTTATTTATTTTGCTCCTTTGCACCCCAGTACTTGCACATTCATCTTCTGCACATCTATCACTCCAGTGATTAATTGCTATATCGTAATTACCTCGCTACTATGGTCTATTTATTGCCTTACCTCCCTTATCTTACCTCATTTGCACACACTGTATATATACATACTTTTTCCCCTACTGTATTACTGACTGTATGTTTGTTTATTCCATGTGTAACTCTGTGTTGTTGTATGTGTCAAACTGCTTTGCTTTATATTGGCCAGGTCGAAGTTGTAAAGGAGAACTTGTTCTCAACTAGCCTACCTAGTTAAATAAAGGTGAAATAAATCAAATAGAAAAGACAGTATTGTCTGCAATGTTTCAGCTGTGAAATCTTGGAGATCAAAGAACCTTTTAGACACTTTCACAATGATTTCCAGTTTCTTTGATTTTTTTGTTCAATTGTCCTGTACAAATAATCACTAGAGCAATAAACGCAACAAAATCAACCTTTTTCACAATTTAATACTTCAGTATCATCAACTGACTGACATCCACAGACTGTTGGGCATCGTCCACTGCCATAGCAGTGTGTTTCCAGCTACTCTTCTGGACTGTGAGTTCATTACGCTTCGTAAAGATATTGCCCTACCAACTAACCCTACACCCATTAAAAAACCTCTCCACTATTCAACTACTTGGCCCGAACTGATCCTACACCAGGCCGGCAGCCTGGGAGGACAGGACACTATCACTCAACACAGCTTGTAACTGTTCTTCAGTAAAATCTTGTACACCAAAGTACATCTCTGCAGCTGCCACCAACACAGCTGCTATCTGTGATTTGTTCCTGCTGGGGCAGGTAGCCTAGCGGTTAAGAGTATTGGGCCAGTAACTTAAAGGTCACTGGTTCGAATTGCTGCAACACAACCATAAGCTTGGCATACGTCAGGTGATGTCACTCCTACGCAACACTCGTTTCTCAATCATGCAGGGATTTGTAGATCTATGTAGCTATACGTAGGGCTAGATGGGACTTATGTTTACACCTCCTGTGAACACTTGTGTAAGGGAGGTAAGGCACTATAGTCTAGGGTACAATTCTAACTGGGCCTAACCCTGAGCCCTCCCCTCTCAAATCAAGTGCATGACGCCATCTGGTGGTGAATATATAGCTAATACCAGAAAACTGCTACTGTACTTTGGAAATTAAAATATGTTCAGTTTAATTAGGGATAGTCTTGGCAAGTCCAGAAAATCCAGTCCAATAAGTTCAGTTCAAGTCCAGTCAGTCCAGGCCAATTAGTCCAGTCAAGTATACTCCAGTCCAGTCTAGTCAGTCAAGTCTATATACGGTACCAGTCAAAAGTTTGGACACACCTACTCATTCAAGGGTTTTTCTTTATTTTTACTATTTTATACATTGTAGAATAATAGTGAAGACATCAAAACTATGAAATAATACAAGTGGAATCATGTAGTAAGCAAAAAAGTGTTAAACAAATCAAAATATATGTTATATTTGAGGTTCTTCAGGGTAGTCACCCTATGCCTTGATGACAACTATGCAAACTCTTGGGATTCTCTCAACCAGCTTCATGAGGTAGACACCTATAATGCATTTCAATTAACAGGTGTGCCTTGTTAAAAGTTAATTTGTGGAATTTATTTTCTTCTTAATGCGTTTGAGCCAATCAGTTGTGAGGTGACAAGGTAGGGGTGGTATACAGAAGACAGCCCTATTTGGTAAAAGACTAAGTCCATATTATGGAAAGAACAGCTCAAATAAGCAAAGAGAAATGACAGTCCATCATTAGTTTAAGAAATTAAGGTCAGTCAAGGTGTAACATTTCAAGAACTTTGAAAGTTTCTTCAAGTGCAATCGCAAAAACCATCAAGCACTATGATGAAACTGGCTCTCATGAGGACCGCCATAAGAAAGAGGGTAACCCAGAGTTACCTCTGCTGCAGAGGATTAGTTCATTAGAGTTACCAGTTTCAGAAATTGCAGCCTTCATGGTCGAATTGCTGCAAAGAAACCACTACTAAAAGACACCGATAAAAGGAAGAGACTTGCTTGGGCCAAGAAACACGAGCATTGGACATTAGACCGGTGGAAATCTGTCCTTTGATCTGATGAGTCAAATTAGAAATGTTTGGTTCCGCTGTGTCTTTGAGAGACGCATACAGTAGTAGGTGTGGTTCCCACTGTGAAGCATGGAGGATATGAAAGTGTGGGGGTGCTTTGCTGGTGACACTGTCAATGATTTATTTAGAATTCAAGGCACACTTAACCATGGCTACCACAACATTCTGTAGCGATATACTATCCCATCTGGTTTGCGCTTGGTAGGACTACATTTGTTTTTCAACAGGACAATGACCCACAACACACCTCCAGGCCGTGTAAGGGCTATTTGACCTAGAAGGAGAGTGATGTTGCCGCATCAGATGACCTGGCCTCCACAATCACCTGACCTCAATCCAATTGAGATGGTTTGGGATGAGTTGGACTGCAGAGTGAAGTAAAAGCAGCCAACAAGTGCTCAGCATATGTGGGAATTCCTTCAAGACTGTTGGAAAAGCATTCCTGAAGCTGGTTGAGAGAATGCCAAGAGTGTGCAAAGCTGTCATCAAGGCAAATGGTGGCTATATTTTGATTTGTTTAACACTTTCTTGGCTACTACATGATTCCATGTGTTATTTCATAGTTTTGATGTCTTCACTATTATTATACAATGTAGAAAATAGTCAAAATAAAGAAAAACACTAGGCTTGTCCAAACTTTTGACTGGTACTGTATGTCCAAACAGTGTTGGACCCCGGACATTGCTCTGCATTGCATTTAACTTTATAATGTTATGTCTCATTATTTAATTAATATAATCTGCTGGGTATTGAATAGGAGGCAAGTTCAACTGACCATTATGAGGCCCATGCTTTCAAGTGAACGAGATACATTCAATCTGGACATTTGTTCAGGGGTTACATCTATATCAATTTCAAACAATCAAAATAGAGGTTTCTCTTTGACCAAAAATAAATGTTTCTCTACCAAAACCTCTGGCCCTTAAATCTCTTACCCTCTTACCCTTACCCTTTAAAATATATAATATGCTTTCTGAGATATACAGTTACATCATTATTTCCGTTATACACAAATTGAAATAGAAATCAAAAGTTACCTTATTGCTTTTTGCTCTACAGAAGGTATTTAATCTGATAACCTCAAGTGAGGTACCGGAATAGAAAGACTACATCAACCACAATCCATTGCAGGTCATGTATATCCACGTTTCATGTGACGATAGATGATGGATGACAGCTGTGGGCCAAGAATAAAAGGACCGTTGATCTGCAACAGAACATTATGGATATCTTCTGTTTGGTCGTTTTGTCCTCAAATTGAACAGCTGAAATCTTAGCAAAGTAGCAGTTTACATAGTTAACCAGTCAAAAAAAAATTCTGAAGAAAAATATCCAGCTACCAGAGTAATCGACAGCAATATACTGCTTTGACAGCTAAGCTAGCTAGTTAGCACACCAGATAGGTTCTCGACCAGACGTGTGACCAAGTAGTCACACCCTAATCTGGGGCAACATGAGTGAAATGTAGACCAGAATAATGCAACATGTAGTAGGACTTTTGTCATCGTGAAAGAAATTCATTTTTTTCAGAATCTGGACATGGCTGCCTCATCATGCTACAGCCGCCCGCGAGATAGCGCTTGCCAGCCAGTCTGCTAAATCAACTAGCTACATCGGAGCTTGAAAACAATTCGTTTTTTTTGTTGCACATATAATATTGTGGTATTATGAATTCACCCATGTATACATTTGTCGCCCGAGACGACAACAGTACTATTTATGCTGAAGTTTCCAAAATTCTCGTCGCTACTGGACAATGGAAGAGACTGAAAAAGGATAATCCCCGATTCAACTTGATGTTGGGCGAACGGAACAGACTGCCATTTGGACGGCTTGGTAAGAGTTAACACTTTTGGCATACGCAGTAAATGGTCTTACATTGCATTGAATGCATTTTGTTGCAGTGTCAGTATTCTTGTTCTCGCCCTCGAGCTAAACCCATGAATTGTGTCGCATGAAACCGCTGATGTAGACCTCTGATGGAGGCCCATAAGCTGATACACATCACAAGTGCTAATCTGGCACTCACTGCAATGCGCCCAGTCTCCTTGGGAGTCAAACCAAGACCTCCACATTATGCAAAAGTAAAAAGAAAGTTACTCCCTTAAACCACTGATAATTTTCCAGAATTATTCGTTTGTGGCCCACCCCTGTCTCAGTTTATGATCAAGAGTTTGGCCTTGACTATCCTGGAGCTTATTGTCTATTGCTACTTTGTTACAAAATTATAACCATATTTTGGTGATATCACTGTATCCACATGCATCCTTGGTCACTGAATCGTATCCTCTGTGGATAAGTCAGAAGATGCCACAAGTAGGCTATATTGGACACTGAAATGCCGTGTTTGACCTCTGAGAGGGAGAAGGACCTAAATGAATTCTTGTTTACACCGCCCTATTATAATCACTTTCATCCCTTTTTTTTCCTGCATGCGTTTGTTTCTCCTCCACAGGTCATGAGCCTGGACTGATGCAACTGGTGAATTATTACAGAGGAGCAGACAAGTTGTGCCGCAAAGCATCTTTAGTCAAGTAGGCATTTTCAAACCTTGACAAGTTGAAAAGGTTCCAGTGTAATAATTTTCATTTTGATGCTGTAATTTTCACAAAATCCTGCTGATACTGTAAATATCATCAATATCCGCTTACTTTGCATTGTGCAGGTTAATCAAGACTAGCCCGGAGCTTCCAGATCCTGGCAACTGGTTGCCTGAATCGTATATCATCTATCCTACTAACCTCAACACTCCCATTGCGCCTGCAAAGAATGGCATAAGCCACCTGAAAAGTAACCCCAAGACGGATGAAAGAGAAGTTTTCCTGGCCTCTTATCACTCAAGGAAGGAAAGCGGAGAGGGAACAGTGTGGATCGCCAAGTCATCTGCTGGAGCAAAAGGTACCAAACAGTCATCATGTCTAGAGGCTCATATTTCTACTAACAGCTAGTACTGCTAGATTCTGTAGTCATTTGGTATTATGGGGGTGGAGCTCTCTTTTTAAGCTAATGCATGCCTCATATTTTTGGAAGTTTCCTTTGACTACCCAGGGAGTTACAAACACTTTGTTGGCAAAATATCTATTCCAAGGATTGTATACAAAGATGAGGCTTGGGTTGGTTTTCTTGTTCCAGGTGCTGGGATTTTGATATCCCACGATGCAAATCAATTGCTGGAGTTCATTGATAATCAAGGGCAGGTTCATGTCATTCAGAAGTACCTAGAAAGACCACTACTGTTGCAACCTGGCAACCGTAAATTTGACATCAGGTAAGCGGCTGATACTAATACCTTTGAGTGATAGCACATCTAGTGTGTTTATTACACATTTATTACCAACAAAGACCATATTGGCTTCTAATACACAATTCAAGCTGTCTGAGGAACAGCAAAATAAGAAATGTTCTCGCTGGTGTTTTTCCCAGTAATCTGACTCTGCGGGTTTGCTGTTGTGTTCTTAGGAGCTGGGTGCTCGTGGACCATCAGTACAACATCTACCTTTACCGGGAGGGTGTGCTGCGGACGGCCTCGGAGCCCTACGACAGCTCCAACTTCCAGGACGTGACCAGCCACCTGACCAACCACTGCATCCAGAAAGAGCACTCTCAGAACTATGGCCGCTACGAGGAGGGCAACGAGATGTTCTTCGACGAGTTCCGGCAGTACCTGCTGAGCACCCACAACATAGTGCTGGAGACCAACATTTTACCTCAGATAAAGCAGATTATAAGGTAGCTACTTCTCCTCCGGTGCTGTTTTTTTACTTTGTTGAAGGAGATGGAAAAATACAGTTTTGTTCAATGACCTTAAACGTGGCCTTTCCCTTAACATTGCGAAGTTCTACAAATAGTTATTTATAGGTATTTGCTTCACAACTAGGCTATACTCTACTTAGACTCCTGACAATGGTTGTTCTGTCTGGTCTCCTAGGAGCTGTCTGACATGCATTGAACCTGCCATCAGCACTAAGCACTTGTCCTATCAGAGCTTCCAGCTCTTCGGCTTTGACTTCATGGTGGATGAGAGCTTCAAGGTGTGGCTGATAGAGATTAATGGAGCTCCGGCCTGCGCACAGTCAGTCCTATTTTATATTCTTCTCCCAGTGGTCATAAAAACGTAGGCTATAAAACTGTGTCTCTTATATTGTCCTGTTAATCCTCTTCCTCTTGCCTGCACTCGGTTGGGTCATCCTCTCTACATCCGTTATACTGTTATTCATTACATTTTATTCATAGAATCTTTGTTGATTTAAATGATTTGAGACCTGTGCATGGTGTGTGCTCTACTCAGACTGACCGGCAGTTGTTTGTTCATTCACGCCAAGAGGTTTGGGCTGAAATATTAATTCCTTTGAAAATGTTTGTTCCATTGTTCAAGGCTTAGAGGGCTTTACTAACTTTTCATGTTAGGATTTAATGGATGTTTTATTTTAAGATCTCTGACTTCCCGGTGAATCTGAATGTGCTTGAGTGTAAAATTGTCCTTTGAATTGATTTTCCATGCTAGATAAATTTTCTGGACTCTTGATCATTAATTCCTCCCTATATAATCTGTCTGATTTTAACTGGCATGGCATCTTATTAATTGCGCTGCTAACTCTCCCTCCTCTAGGAAACTCTACCCGGAGCTATGCCAAGGTATCGTGGACGTGGCCATCTCCACTGTCTTCACACTGAACAACGATTCCGAACCACGATCATCTTCCTCCTCCCCTGCTCCCTACTCCTCCTCCCCTTCATTTTCTGCTCTCACCTCATCCTCTTGTTCCTCTCCGAAACTGAGAGGACCTCTCCACGTGGGCCCATTCACCCGATTGTAAGTCCCCCCCCCCCCCCCCCCCCGCTTCAGAAGTTCCACCCTCCGCTCCTCACTTCTAGGCTTTTCTGAGAGGTCCTACAGGTCTGGAAGCTTGCCACCTCATTGGTTCTTGTTTGGCAAGTCTCAAAGTGGTTTACCCTTGTGATTGACTGAAGATTGAATGTGGGACCTTCTCGTATGTGCTACCAGATTTTCCTCTCTCATACACCACAATGGAAGGGCATTTCAGAGGAAAGCCTGGGCAGACATGCAGAATATGAATGTGGAGACTTGGTGAATGTTTGGGTGATGATGATGAATGGGCGACAGACTGATGACCGGTTTGGGGGTCCCAGAGCAATGAGAGAAGCCCTTGTGTTTCAGTGCTGCCACTGAGGCTCCCCTAGACTGTGTATGGATGACCTCTGAAGATGGAGGGGATGCTTTACTTATTATACAGACTAGTGCCTTACATCTCCACCCATACCCACTTAAAGATGCAACCTGACGAATTAGCATAGCATTTCTGCTACTGTGTGTTACGTGAGCCAGTGTATTGTCGGTCAGGCAAGTGTGTGTGTATGTGCGATGTAGACTCTTTTTTTTTTTATTATTATTTTTTTCTTCTTCTCTCTCTGGGTTTGTAGATCTTTGGGTTTATCCACAAAAGTTAGCATTCCTACATCTTTGTTTCATATCATGGTTATTCACAAAGCCCCGGAGAGTTTTGTGTACTGCAGTTTTTAAAAGTATTAAAGCAAAAAAATAGGAGGCATCCAGTTTCTATTTTATTGCTATGTAAATTGTATTATAGCTATTTGATAGCTATTATTCTGCGCATGCCGTGTAGTTTTTTTAGGTCTTCGATTTGAGACCTTTTTTCCCCAAGTTAATTTAGTCAGTGTTGTTAATTCCCCCCTTGTATAAGAGAAGATTCATAGACAGATTACTTATTTCTGTCAACAGAGTATTTGTTGAATGACTAGAGAAACCTTCCCTGTCCAACTGAGACTAGATTTGCAACTTTCTAACATTTCAAACTATTTTGAACCTTCTATGGTTCTGCCAGTAAAACTGTTAGAATTAGAATCGGTCACTTTTATTCTCCCAAGTACATTTACATATAGGCCTACTTGGAATTTGATTCGGTGAAATGGTGCTGCCACAGTACACAGAATCAACAAACAGAATATACAGTGCCTTGCGAAAGTATTCGGCCCCCTTGAACTTTGCGACCTTTTGCCACATTTCAGGCTTCAAACATAAAGATATAAAACTGTATTTTTTTTTGAAGAATCAACAACAAGTGGGACACAATCATGAAGTGGAACGACATTTATTGGATATTTCAAACTTTTTTAACAAATCAAAAACTGAAAAATTGGGCGTGCAAAATTATTCAGCCCCTTTACTTTCAGTGCAGCAAACTCTCTCCAGAAGTTCAGTGAGGATCTCTGAATGATCCAATGTTGACCTAAATGACTAATGATGATAAATACAATCCACCTGTGTGTAATCAAGTCTCCGTATAAATGCACCTGCACTGTGATAGTCTCAGAGGTCCGTTAAAAGCGCAGAGAGCATCATGAAGAACAAGGAACACACCAGGCAGGTCCGAGATACTGTTGTGAAGAAGTTTAAAGCCGGATTTGGATACAAAAATATTTCCCAAGCTTTAAACATCCCAAGGAGCACTGTGCAAGCGATAATATTGAAATGGAAGGAGTATCAGACCACTGCAAATCTCCCAAGACCTGGCCGTCCCTCTAAACTTTCAGCTCATACAAGGAGAACACTGATCAGAGATGCAGCCAAGAGGCCCATTATCACTCTGGATGAACTGCAGAGATCTACAGCTGAGGTGGGAGACTCTGTCCATAGGACAACAATCAGTCGTATATTGCACAAATCTGGCCTTTATGGAAGAGTGGCAAGAAGAAAGCCATTTCTTAAAGATATCCATAAAAAGTGTCGTTTAAAGTTTGCCACAAGCCACCTGGGAGACACACCAAACATGTGGAAGAAGGTGCTCTGGTCAGATGAAACCAAAATTGAACTTTTTGGCAACAATGCAAAACGTTATGTTTGGCGTAAAAGCAACACAGCTGAACACACCATCCCCACTGTCAAACATGGTGGTGGCAGCATCATGGTTTGGGCCTGCTTTTCTTCAGCAGGGACAGGGAAGATGGTTAAAATTGATGGGAAGATGGATGGAGCCAAATACAGGACCATTCTGGAAGAAAACCTGATGGAGTCTGCAAAAGACCTGAGACTGGGACGGAGATTTGTCTTCCAACAAGACAATGATCCAAAACATAAAGCAAAATCTACAATGGAATGGTTCAAAAATAAATATATCCAGGTGTTAAAATGGCCAAGTCAAAGTCCAGACCTGAATCCAATCGAGAATCTGTGGAAAGAACTGAAAACTGCTGTTCACAAATGCTCTCCATCCAACCTCACTGAGCTCGAGCTGTTTTGCAAGGAGGAATGGGAAAAAATGTCAGTCTCTCGATGTGCAAAACTGATAGAGACATACCCCAAGCGACTTACATCTGTAATCGCAGCAAAAGGTGGCGCTACAAAGTATTAACTTAAGGGGGCTGAATAATTTTGCACGCCCAATTTTTCAGTTTTTGATTTATTAAAAAAGTTTGAAATATCCAATAAATGTCGTTCCACTTCATGATTGTGTCCCACTTGTTGTTGATTCTTTACAAAAAAATACAGTTTTATATCTTTATGTTTGAAGCCTGAAATGTGGCAAAAGGTCGCAAAGTTCAAGGGGGCCGAATACTTTCGCAAGGCACTGTAGATGATAAACATATACAGATGGAATATATTGACAAGGAATTTACGAATCCACATACACTGTACACAGTTACGCACAGGGGACCTCCGCTACAGCTGTAAATCAGTTTTTGTCATCTTAAGAGGGACTGCATGTTGGTGTGGATGCATGTCAGTGTCTTATCTCCTAATGCAAGTAGGCCTATTCTCCCATTTTGCCTCTAATACTGAGAGTTCTTAGCCAAGCACTTCCTTTAAAATGGTCTCTTTATACTTTTTACCTTCCCAATAGGTCCATGAGACGCACCTGTTTGTCAAGAACTGCATTGCATTTTGACACCAGATGTTTTGAAATAGATTTGCGTAGTTCTGCACCAATTGCTTTTGCAGAAATGTTTGTTTAGTGTGTGTGTTGGTGATGCTTGCTCAAAGAAAATGTGTTTCTTGTTAGTTTTTGCTTGTTTATTTAAAACATGTAGTGAACTTGAATTAAACGTAGTAGCTTCAACCCCTGAATTGACTTAATGTCAATGCAAGTTTTTTTAATTTTTTTTTAAGCGGCAATCCATAGCAGTGAAACGGCCACGTCCATTTGCGATCTTACAACAACAGACCAACACTGTCCCCCCCCCCCCTCGGACATCATTGCATGCGCGATAGAACAGCAGTACTGAGTTTTTTTTTCTTCTTTTTACCACGATGCTGGATGCTCCTTTCTTCAAAACGATAACAAATGCGCCTGGGGCGGATCTCAGATTTAAGTGTATTTATTTTTTAAGTAGTTTAAGACTATAAACACAGTCAGTTAGGTTTTTAACACCGCTTCCATGATGTTAAGTGAACTTGTGAAACCTGCCTGCTAGAAAGTTGTTTTCCCTGCCCTTGTCTCTTTCTGTGTTTACACTGTGATATTCAATGTAGAACACCTGACCACATTCAGTTTACAGATGCTTTGTAGCATTATCACCAACAGTTATCCCATAGATTAAGTTACCTTGTCCTATGTTAAACTTTGTTTTAAGTATGAGTTAGTCCCTTAGCCACCAACTTCTTTCTTCAATATCACACATTTTCAAATATTTTTAGTTGAGGAAATGCTTCAACGTGTTTTGAGTGAAACACTACTTAAGGGACAACATTGAGACATTTAATCACTGTCTTTTTTTTATGTTTAAAGATTGCTATGAAGTATGGTATGAATGACTGCTTGAATAGTATCTGTTTGATATGCACATGGTCAAAGCATACAATGTTTATGAATTATAATCTATTTGTGGTTAAATGTTCGGTTAGTTTGTATATCAGAGGGGCACAAAAAAAAGGTGTTGTTTTCTAGATTGTTTTGCAAAATAAAAAAGACCAACTGTATTATTCAACACATTGCTTGGGAAAACAACCAAAGGAAATGATCAGTATTATTATACAAATTGGGGAAATGTCTTTCCATCAAAGGGAAGGGGTGCCTTAGTGGGAATTGCCTCTTGATGTTGGGAAGAAGCAATAGACCTCCTGCATATAAATGCACCTTTCATTTGTTTGATTGTAAAGATGTGAATTTGCCTATTGCTATTTGGCATATGTGTCTGTGTGACTGTTTTAATTGTTCAATCTTTTGTAATGTCTGGTTGTACTCATGCAGAGTTTCTTTGCACTGAACGTTTCCCATTTTTAATTACCTGCTTGGTAGGTTATGAATTCTTATTTCTTATCAATGAGAACTTGTTTGTATGTCTAAAATCAATCCACCCCTCAGTATTACTTCCCCAGCTATGAAATCTGTGGGTTTGATGTATTTCAAGTCCTTTTAAAGTGCATTCTGTATCTTCCTTTGAGTGTATCATGGCCATGGGAGACAAAGAAGTTAGATTGCAACTTTAAATCAATCATTATCAAACATTTTCACTAAACCAAGGCAGCCAAGAATAAATAAATCGGTTGACACAAAAGCAACATTGGCACATTGAAATGTTAACCTCTCCCCCAGTCAAAATGATTTAACTGTATTTAGTCAGATGAATGCCTGTTTCTTTTAGCTAATGTTTATCAAACTTTTGCATGAAAACTGTCACATTATCATGGAGAATAAAATGTATCGTTGATCTGAGTCTCCTGACTTCTCTTGTGGCGCATAAGACCCAGGGATTTACACTAGATATGACATGAAAGAAAATCATAGATGTTGTAAATGATTGCCAGCATTGACTTTATCCAACTGAATGGCAGTCATGATGACTGCAATCGACCAACACAAAGGGCGAGTTCGACATTGCAGCCGACTTTAAAGGCGAGTCGAGATTGACAGATCTCCAAATGTCCTTGCATCGTAAATAACTACTCTGTTGGTGCGTTCCTTTGCCAAATCTTACAATGCCTGGATAGGTGTTTTAAGTATCGGCTAACCACAAATGTTAGCAATCTGTCAGTTAATGACAGACGTTGGTCAAGTTCCCCTGATCAGATGTTGGATGCATCAACCAATGGTTGTGTGCCACGTCAGACTGACAGATTTCTATAACATGATGTGGTTGGCTTATGTAAAATACCTATCCAGGCATTGTAAGATCTGGCAGGCGACGGCTGGGAAGAGAAACACGCCCGTTGTCAGTCAGTCACAATTTACCCATTTATCACGGTTTTGATGCTCTCGAACACGGCCACAATCAAATCAAATTTTATTTGTCACATACACATGGTTAGCAGATGTTAATGCGAGTGTAGCGAAATGCTTGTGCTTCCTAGTTCCGACAATGCAGTAATAACCAACAAGTAATCTAGCTAACAATTCCAAAACGACTACCTTATAGACATGGGGATAAAGAATATGTACATAAAGATATATGAATGAGTGATGGTACAGAGCGGCATAGGCAAGATACAGTAGATGGTATTGAGTGCAGTATATACATATGAGATGAGTATGTAAACAAAGTGGCATAGTTAAAGTGGCTAGTGATACATGTATTACATAAAGATGCAGTAGATGATATAGAGTACAGTATATACGTATACATATGAGATTAATAATGTAGGGTATGTAAACATATTAGGTAGCATTGTTTAAAGTGGCTAGTGATATATTTTACATCATTACATCAATACATAGAGCAACTGAGATCGGATATCTATAGACTTCTAGCTGTTTGGTTACAGTGGACATTATCTTTGATGCTGAAACTGATTTAGACATAGCATTACACTTTAGATGCTGTTTGGTAATTCATTTTTCTCACTTCTATGAATAGTCAACCAAACTAATACAATTACATTCAACAAGACGGTTTGATTTAGTTTGATAGCTCTGAAAATTGGATGCTGTCCCTTTAAAGGAATTGACCTTTCACTCACTTCCTATTACAACGATTGTACTTCCTGTGTAACTATGCGCATGTGGTAAACAAGAATAAGCATGGATTTTGCGAGTAAGTGGAGTAGTTTACTGACAAGTCCAAGCCTTAAACATTTAACAGAAGCAGGCTACGGCATACCGAAGGAAAAACAACATGCCGCTGTTCAGGACCTAACGAAGGCTCATATTGAGTCGTTTGACCAAGCAGTTTCAGAAGGACTGTGTCGTGCTGTACAGGTAGGCGAACTTTCACGTGGGACAGTCAGTGCTGTGTCAGCCGTGCCTCCCCAAGCCACAATGTTGGCCAAACGTATATTTTTAATATGTCTTGTGTCCACTTGCAAGTGGTGCGTTTAGGATTTTGAAAATGCTCCATTATTGAAAGAAATCAACATTTTGCTCCATGAAGTAATCAAATCAAAGTTTATTTGTCACGTGAGCCGAATACAACAATGCTTACAGGCTTTAACCAATAGTGCAAAAAAAGGTGTTAGGTTAATAAGAAAATAAATAAAACAGTAAAAAGACAGGCTATATACAGGCAGCGGTTAGTCGGGCTGATTGAGGTAGTATGTACATGTAGATATGGTTAAAGTGACTATGCATATATGATGAACAGAGAGTAACAGTAGCGTTAAAGAGGGGTTGGCGGGTGGTGGGATACAATGCAGATAGCCCGGGTAGCCACTGTGCGGGAGCACTGGTTGGTAGTCCCAGTTGAGCTAGACTTGGCACTCCGGTACCGCTTGCCATGCGGTAGTAGAGAGAACAGTCTGTGGCTGGGGTCTTTGACACATTTTTGGACCTTCCTCTGACACCGCCTAGAGGTCCTGGATGGCAGGCAGCTTAGCCCCAGTGATATACTTGTCTGTATGCACTACCCTCTGTAGTGCCTTGCGGCCAGAGGCCGAGCAATGGCCGTACCAGGCAGTGATGCAACCACGCTCTTGGCATTGCAGCTGTAGAACCTTTTGAGGATCTCAGGACCCATGCCAATTTTTTTTTGTTTTCTGAGGGGGAATAGGCTTTGTCGTGCCCTCTTCACGACTGTCTTGGTGTGTTTGGACCATTCTAGTTTGTTGATGTGGACACAGGAACTTGAAGCTCTCAACCTGCCCCACTACAGCCCCGTCGATGAGAATGGGGGGTGTGCTCGGTCCTCCTTTTCCTGTAGTCCCTAGTCTTGGTTATGTTGAGGGATAGGTTGTTATTCTGGAACCACACGGCCAGGTCTCTGACCTCCTCCTTATATGCTGTCTCGTCATTGTCTGTGATCAGGCCTACCACTGTTGTCGTCTGCAAACTTAATGATGGTGTTGGAGTCGTGCTTGGCCATGCAGTCGTGGGTGAACAGGGAGTTCAGGAGGGGACTGAGCACGGACACCTGTGGAGCTCCAGTGTTCAGTATCAGCGTTGCAGATGTGTTGCTACCTACCCTCACTACCTGGGGGTGGCCCATCAGGAAGTCCAGAATCCAGTTGCAGAGGGAGGTGTATAGTCCCCAGATCCTTAGCTTAGTGATGAGCTTTGAGGGTACTATGGTGTTGAACGCTGAGTCAATGAATAGCATTCTCACATAATTGTTCCTTTTGTCCAGGTGGGAAAGGGCAGTGTGGAGTGCAATAGAGATTGCATTATCTGTGGATCTGTTTGGGCGGTATGTAAATTGGAGTGGGTCTAGGGTTTCTGGGATAATGGTGTTGATGTGAGCCATTACCAACCTTTCAAAGCACTTCATGGCTTTGGACGTGAGTGCTACGGGTCTGTAGTCATTTAGGCTGGTTGCCTTTGTGTTCCTGGGCACAGGGACTGTGGTGGTCTGCTTGAAACATGTTGGTATTACAGACTCAATCAGGGACATGCTGAAAATGTCAGTGAAGACACCTGACAGTTGGTCAGCACATGCCCGGAGAACACGTCCTGGTAATCTGTCTGGCCCCGCAGCCTTGTGTATGTTGACCTGTTTAAAGATATTACCGGCGTCGGCTACGGAGAACGTGATCACACAGTCGTCCGGAACAGCTAAATGCTCTCATGCATGCCTCAGTCTTGCTTGCCTAGAAGTCAGCAAAGAAGTGATTTTGCTCATCTGGTAGGCTCGTGTCACTGGGCAGCTCGCAGCTGTGCTTCCCTTTGTAGTCTGTAATAGTTTGCAAGCCCTGCCACATCTGACGAGCGTCGGTGCCGGTGTAGTACGATTCAATCTTAGCCCTGTATTGACGCTTTGCCTGTTTGATGGTTCGTCGCAGGGCATAGCTGGATTTCTTGTAAGCTTCCGGGTTAGAGTCCCGCACCTTGAAAGCGGCAGCTCTACCCTTTAGCTCAGTGCGGATGTTGCCTGTAATCCATGGCTTCTGGTTGGGATATTTACGTACAGTCACTTTGGGGACGACGTCCTCGATGCACTTATTGAATAAGCCAGTGACTGATGTGGTGTACTCCTCAATGCCATCGGAGGAATCCCGGAACATGTTCCAGTCTGTGATAGCAAAACAGTCCTGTAGCTTAGCATCTGCTTCATCTGACCACTTTTTTTTTTTTTAAAGACCGAGTCACTGGTGCTTCCTGCTTTAATTTTCACTTGTAAGCAGGAATCGGGAGGATAGAGTTGTGGTCGGATTTACCAAATGGAGGGCGAGGGAGTGCTTTGTACGCGTCTCTGTGTGTGGAGTACAGGTGATCTAGAATTTTTTTTCCCCTCTGGTTGCACATTTAACATGTTGGTAGAACTTATTTAAGTTTCCCTGTATTAAAGTCTCTGGCCACTAGGAGCGCCGCCTCTGGGTGAGTGGTTTGCTTATTTCCATATAGAGCTCACTGAGTGCTGTCTTAGTGCCAGCATCTGTCTGTGGTGGTAAATAAACAGCCATGAAAAGTATAGCTGAAAACTCTCTAGGCACCCCTCATCTTACCTGAGTTTGCTGTTCTATCTTGCCAGTGCAGAGTATATCCCGCTAGCTGAATATCCATGTCGTCATCCAGCCACGATTCCGTGAAACATAGGATATTACAGTTTTTTATGTCCCGTTGGTAGGATATTTGTGATCGTACCTCGTCTAATTTATTGTCCAATGATTGCACGTTGGCGAGTAGTATTGATGGTAACGGCAGCTTTCCCAGTCGACTTCTCCGGGTCCTGACCAGGCATCCGGCTCTTTGTCCTCTGTACCTGCGTCGCTTCCTCTTGCAAATAACAGGGTTGTCGGTCCTTTGGGGTGTTTGGAGAATGTCTTGTGCGTCGTCTTTGTTGTAGAAAAAATCTTTGTCTAATCCTAGGTGAGTGATTGCTGTCCTGATATCCAGAAGCAATTTTTTGCCGTAAGATACGGTTGCAGAAACATTACGTACAAAATAAGTTGCAAATAACGCGAAAAACCCCCACATAATAGCACAATTGGTTAGGAGACCGTAAAACTGCCCTTTCTTCTGCCGCCATTTTGTTAATCCAACAACCTGTACACCACCATCTTGTCTATTTCAAATCTTGTCATTAATTAAGATAGGGGTGTCATGACATGCTGCACTTTGGGGAAGACCCACCTGTTTCAATCAATGAGAGATTTGAAATTGACACGGTCAAGGTTGGTTGAAAATGATGTGCTACACAACCGTACCTAACCTGTAATTCACAGTAATGGATACCAACATTTTTTGGTTGTTACACCAGATAATGTGAGTTAATCTGTAACTATGCAGCAACCTGGTTGTAGTTGATATCTGTCATGCAAAACCATGGGTTTGGAGAGTTCATGTATAAATATTTGTTCCATTTCTCATTTTCAGGCCATCCGTCCCTTGGAGTTTATGTTTAAAAATGACCGGATCAGCCTGGCATTTGTGGAGGCCACCATCTTTAAACCAGTGGTGGGCAAAGGAAGCATCTGCCGGGACCTGAGGGTGTTCCCAGCAGAGTGCAGAGGGAGACGCTGCTCCTACCGGGGGAAGCTTGTGGTAAGCTTGCCTGCAAACCCAACACCTGTACCATATGGATTGTACTGTATATGACGGTCAAGACGAGGTCTTTCTACAATCTATCACAAGACTTGCCCATTGTGATGAATTTAAGTTTTGTGCTGTGATTCTTCACAGGCAGATGTCAGCTGGTCCGTGAATGGGGTTCCCAAAGGCATCATCAAGCAGTCTCTGGGCCAGTTGCCCATCATGGTGAAGTCTAGGCTGTGTAACCTACATGGGCTCCCTCCCAAAGAGCTCATTGAGCACCATGAGGAGGCTGAGGTAGGAGAATGGCACGCTTCCTACCCGTGCTGTGGCAGGGTTTCCTTTAGCCGGTAATAGCTGGCTTTTGGGCGTAAAAAAAAATAAAGCAGTTAAATAAAATTGCCATCGGCCAATTGTCTGGGAGAAGAAAGAAAAAATCCCATTGCAAAATAAGGCTTTTTAGCCTATTCATTGATAGAAATACCAGTTTATGTAAATACATTTGACCGGTCATGCTTGTCGGTCTATGAGTTAATTTGCATAAATCCGTGGAATTAAATTGCCATGTGTGCATATTTGTTATCTTATCACATGGGCACGGCATACAGATACAGAGCCTTTGAACGGAAAATCTGTCAGGCAGCACTTTTACACGGCCAGTCATTGTGCAACGATTCTAAATGCACTCGTGTGTTAAAAATAGCTAATATTTTTATTTCTCAACTGGTAATTGAAGCGGCCTCTCCATTCGCCATTCAAATGCATAGTCAACAGAAGGCAGGCTTCATCAGTGTGTCACATACCAACAACCTACAGCTACTTAATTGTTTGAAACCTTGCTTTAAAGTAGCCTAGGAAAAATCTGACCAAATACGTGAAGGCAGTTATTTCATAGACTTCCATATGCCATTGAAACCAGTAGCCTAATTCTAATTTTCTATTGGTTTTCAACTATCTTTCATTGTCCAGTAGCCAAATGCATTACTGCGCTGCTAATGTTAAGAAGTAATAGTTTATCAACATTTTTCAACTAAACGTTCTGATCTGATGCATCAGATGTATTGCTTTTTACTTACTGGTTGTGTGAATTTGATATGTATCGTCCCTGAGTCTGTTTGGGCTATTTCTTTCTAGGCAAGCTGACCATTAGAATATGTAAACTTTTCTTCTATGGGGATAGTAGACTAACATAGGCTCCTAGGTTGCACATTCTAAAGGCTAGGTGAAGCATTCCCTAAGTAAATTGACAAAATGATATAGCCTTATTAGCCTACTAAATACAATCATTCAAAATGGGTTACTAAAGCATGATTTGGCCACAGAGGATCATTAGCTTCCCCTAGCTTTAAAAAAAAAAAAACGAGCCAGTGGAAGCTGTAAAGATATTTTTTTTTAGTTATCAAAATTCAGCCATGTCCTTGGTGAGTGCTCACTGCACTGAGCATATTCACTCATTAACATTGTTGGGTCAGTGCCACTGTTTTTTTCCATCCAAAGGATGCTGAGTTATTATTAGCCTAAATTATGACTATTCCGTCTACTTATCACATTATGAATAGTAGGCCTGCAAATGCGATGATCCATGGAATGCTTTATTAAAAGGTGCATTTTTATGGTGAAATTCATTCCCCAGTTATGTACCCAATGCATACATGTCCGGTAAATTAAAATGCTGCCGGTCAAATGTCCTGCGCTACATTTTCATAACGGAAAATCCTGATCTGTGGGAACCAGTCAATCTGATAATTTATGCTTCGACGCAAAAATCAAGGCACATTTTTCTGCTTTTACACGTACATTTTACAGTTTGCAATGCGTCTTTACATTTCTTTAGATTCAATCTCTCTTTCTCTCCATCCTCATTGAAACAGGAAATGGGTGGTTATTTTATTGTGAATGGGAACGAGAAGGTTATTCGCATGCTGATCATGCCAAGGAGGAACTACCCTATCGCTATGTCAAGGCCGAAGTGGAAGAACAGAGGCCAGGGATACACTCAGTATGGTACGCAAGGCAGTTAATGTACACAATGTGGAGGGTGTTAATGTACAAGCCGAACATTGCATTGTTGGAGCAGTTGAGTCCCATGGCCTACTATAAGTAGCCTGACATTTGATTATCGCAGTCCGATCGCCTTGATGCAGACATAAGCTAAAGCTATTCTTTGTCTGTCTCCCCAGGTGTCTCAATGCACTGTGTGAAGGAGGAGCACACCGCTATCAATATGAACCTGCATTACCTGGACAATGGGACTGTGATGCTCAACTTCATATACCAGAAAGAGCTATTCTTCCTCCCCCTGGGCTTTGCACTAAAGGTGAGATGGAGCAGTGATATTTGGAATAGGAACTTGCATGTGACATTAAAGTCTGTCCACTAGGTTTTTATGCATGCGACACATGAGAATTGGGCCAAATGGCCTATACTGTACGAAATTACAATATATATTTAACATTTTAACCACATTGCCTTTCTGTTTTGGCCAGGCTCTAGTGGACTTCACAGACTTCCAGATTTACCAGGAGCTGATCAAAGGTCGTGAGGCGAACTCCTTCTACAAGAGCTGTGTGTCTGAGATGCTGCGACTCGTCATGGAGGAGGGCTGCATCACCCGCGGCAAGGTGCTCAACTACCTGGGCGAGCGCTTCCGGGTCAAGATGAACCTGCCAGAGTGGTACACCCATGAACAGTGTGCCAACTACCTGCTAGAGTAAGTGTTTGTGTGTGTTATTAATAACTTCACCATGCTCAAAGTGATATTCAATGTCTGCTTCTTTTTTTTTTTACCCATCTACCAATAGGCGCCCTTCTTTGCGAGGCATTGGAAAACCTCCCTGGTCTTTACAGTTGACTCTGTGTTTGAAATTCACGGCTCGACTGAGGGACCTTACAATTATCTGTATGTGTGGGGTACAGAGATGAGGTAGTCATTCAAAAAGTAATGCAGTCCATGCAACTTATGTGACTTGTTAAGCAAATCTTTACTCTTGAACTTATTTAGGCTTGCCATAACAAAGGGGTTGAATTCTTATTGACTCAAGACATTTCAGCTTTTCATTTTTAATTGCATTCTAAAGACATTGACCGGGTCAGCTCTAGCAGGGCAGAAATTTGGTGAACTGAATTGTTGGAAAGGTGCCATCCTGTGACGGTGCCAAGTTGAAAGTCACTGAGCTCTTCAGTACGTGCCATTCTACCTCCAATGTTGGTCTATGGCGATTGCATGGCGGTGTGCTCGATTTTTATACACCTGTCCGCCACTAGTGTAACTGAAATAGCCGAATACACTAATTTGAAGGGGTGCCCACATACTTTTGGCCATGTAGTGAATGCCTATAGCAGACACTTATTATGATGACTTAGTCATGAGTGGGTCTATTTTTTATTTTTTTTTGGTGTATGGAATCTAACCAACTATCCTGACGTTGCAAGCACCATGCTCTACCAACACACACACACACACACACACTCTTTATGGAATGTGTCGTGTCTCTCTGTTCAGCCAGTGCATCTGTATCCACCTGAGGTCGGACGTGGAGAAGTTCTACCTGCTGTGTCTGATGACGCGGAAGCTATTCACGTTTGCCAAGCAGGAGTGCATGGAGGAGAACCCGGACAGTCTGATGTGTCAGGAGGTGCTCACGCCAGGACGGCTCTACCTAATGTTTCTCAAGGTCAGTTCAGACATCAGGACAGCCCTGCACTGGACTACTGACAAATGATGAACAGTTCTGGATCTGACGTATTGGTGAATCAAAAACAATTTCTTGTCAAGCTGCTACAACATTGTGGGGAACAGAAGTTGTCATGTTTGGCATGGGTAATGTAAAAACACCACAACAATGTCAGGCCAGAATGCTAGTGGTGAAACCTTGACTGTAAGGCCTTGGTATTAAAATCACACTCTAGTTGTCCTCCAGGTCATATAATTCCTCTGTCGGATGTGTTTTAACCATTTGCAATGTGATGATAGGAGAAGATGGCTGCCTGGATGGTGTCTGTGAAACTGTCTATGGACAAGAGGGCCCATAGGCTGACTGGTGGGATGAGCTCTGATAATCTGGTGAAGATGTTCAACATGGGCTCTGATGTTACTCATCCCTTTGAGTATCTGCTAGCCACTGGGAATCTCACTTCAAAGACGGGTATGCTGTGATACAAAACATTCTACTTATTTGTCATTACAACGTATCCACTGTTCTATTTTTCTCAATTTTTCTCTATTTTACTTGGAGTTATGCAGATATACATGACGTGTATAAGTTACCTAGAAACGCATGCTGGTCCTGAGATTCTGTTCCTCTTCCCTCCTGCCGTCAGGTCTGGGCATGCTCCAGAACACGGGACTGTGTGTGGTGGCCGACAAGCTCAATTTCATCCGCTACCTGTCCCACTTCCGCTGTGTGCACAGAGGTGCAGCCTTTGCCAAGATGAGGACCACCTCCGTACGTCGTCTGCTGCCCGAGTCCTGGGGCTTCCTGTGCCCTGTGCACACCCCCGACGGAGAGCCCTGCGGCCTCATGAACCACATGACGGCCCACTGTGAAATCATAGCCCCGGCCCTGCCCACCACCACCCTCCCTGCCCTGCTCTGCTCCCTCGGTGAGTACAGACAAACCTGGGAATTGTGAATATATATATATATATATATATATATATATATATATATATATATATATATATATATATATATATATATATATATATAGCTAGCTGCCTCACTATGGCGTCCTCCATGTCGTAGCAAGTGTTGGAGATCAGAGACGATGCTGTTGGTTCCAATGGGGTAGTTGTACATGACAAACACTGAACATGTGTCCAAAGTGAAACACAAAGGCCTGGGATTCAACGTGATAGGATATCCAAGGTTACGTCACTCACTGCGATTAGCATGCAGCTGGAACCTATTGGGTCCTAAGGTTTATTCGTACATACTGTGTGTCGACATGTGAAAATGCTCAGTCATTTATATGCGGTTGTGTTTGTCCCATCGTTCTCCTCCAGGTGTGACTCCTGTGGATGGTTCTCCTGGCAGGGCCTACACTGACTGCTATCCTGTGCTCCTGGATGGTGCCATGGTGGGTTGGGTAGAGACTGATCTGGCCCCCTTCCTCGCAGACTCCCTCCGCAGGTTCAAGGTAAGGCAGGGCATCTCCCAACCATCTGCAGTTATAACATGGGTTTGATCGTCACTCACTTATTTAATAGATAATTCATCACACATGAATAGTGGCAGCTAGTTAGGTTTTTCTGCCTCTTACTCATTCTAGTTCATGCCATTCTCTTGCAGGTGTTGAAGGAGAAGAAGATCCCTCCCTGGACTGAGATAGTTCTGGTTCCCCAGACCAGCAAGGCCAGCATGTACCCAGGCCTGTACCTCTTCACCACCCCCTGCCGCATGGTGCGGCCTGTTCACAACCTGGCCCTGGGCCAGCAGGAACTGATCGGCACCTTTGAACAGGTACTACAGTCGCAGGCTGCTTAAAATGTCTCAATTCCTGGGCATCCTTAGTAAACCCCCTAGTTACTAATCATAGCCTCTGGGACAAGGAGGGATGCTAGATCAAACTCGTTTTCAAGCTGAGGGTCTTGTCAGTGATTCTTTGTTTTGTCAACTCTAGGACAGTCATTACAGTAATTGTTGGAAGTTGATTCTTGAGTTTGGTTGGTAGTGTCATGTCAGTACCTAGTTACTTGTAGATGGTTAGTCTGACCGTGGCTTCAGAAAGTATTCATACCACTTGACTTATTACACATTTTGTTGTAATAAAAATTTAAAAAATCACCCATCTACACACAATACCCCACAATGACAAAGTGAAAATATGTTATCAATGTATAAAATGAAATACAGAAATCACATTTACATAAGTATTCACACCCCCGAGTCAATACATGTTAGAATCACCTAACATGTATTGAATAAGCTTTCTGGGTAAGTCTGTCTTAGAGCTTTGCACACCTGGATTGTACAATATTTGCACATTTGTTCTTTTTTAAGTTCTTCAATCTCTATGAAGTTGGTGGTTGATCATTTTTAGACAGACATTTTCAAATCTTGCCATAGATTTTCAAACAGATTTAAGGCAAAACTGTAACTAGTTCACTCAGGAACATTAATGTTGTCTTGGTAAGCAAGTCCAGTGTATATTTGGCCTTGTGTTTTAGGTTATTGTCCTGCTGAAAGGTGAATTTGTCTCCCAGTGTTTGGGTGTTGTTGAGCAGCTAATAAGTAGAATCAGATGTGTTAAATTAGGGTTGGACTGAAATGCCACAGGACGGTAGATCTCCAGGAAGAGGTTTGGGCAGCCCTGCTCTATCAGGTTGAATGGGGAGCATTGCTGCACAGCTATGTTCAGGTCTCTCCAGAGATGTTGGATTGGGTTAAAGTCCAGGCTCTGGCTGGCCCACTCAAGGACATTGAGACTTGTCCCGAAGCCACTCCTGCATTGTCTTGGCTGTGTGCTTAGGGTTGTTGTCCTGTTGGAAGGTGAGCCGTCACCACAGTCTGTGGTCCTGAGAGCTCTGGAGCAGGTTTTCATCAAGGATCTCTGTACTTTACTCCGTTCATCTTTCCTTCGACCACATGGTGTGATTTTTGCTCTGATAGATACTGTCAACTGTGGGACCTTTTATATAGACAGGTGTGTGCCTTTTCAAATCATGTCCAGTTAATTGAATTTACAACAGGTGGCCTCCAATGAAGTTGTAGAAAGGATGATGAATGGAAACAGGAAGCACCTGAGCTCAATTTCGATTCTCATAGCAAAGGGTCTGAATACTTACAGTACCTGTCAAGTTTGTACACACCTACTCATTCAAGGGTTTTTCTTTATTTTTACTATTTTTTACATTGTAGAATAATAGTGAAGAAATCATAACTATGAAATAACTCATATAGCATTATGTACACTGCTCAAAAAAATAAAGGGAACACATTAACAACACAATGTAACTCCAAGTCAATCACACTTCTGTGAAATCAAACTGTCCACTTAGGAAGCAACACTGACTGACAATATATTTCACATGCTGTTGTGCAAATGGATTGACAACAGGTGGAAATTATAGGCATTTAGCAAGACACCCCCAATAACGGAGTGGTTCTGCAGGTGGGGACCACAGACCACTTCTCAGTTCCTATGCTTCCTGGCTGATGTTTTTGGTCACTTTTGAATGCTGGCGGTGCTTTCACTCTAGTGGTAGCATGAGACGGAGTCTACAACCCACACAACTGGCTCAGGTAGTGCAGCTCATCCAGGATGGCACATCAATGCGAGATGTGACAAGAAGGTTTGCTGTGTCTGTCAGCGTAGTGTCCAGAGCATGGAGGCGCTACCAGAAGACAGGCCAGTACATCAGGAGACGTGGAGGAGGCCGTAGGAGGGCAACAACCCAGCAGCAGGACCACTACCTCCGCCTTTGTGCAAGGAGGAGCAGGAGGAGCATTGCCAGAGCCCTGCAAAATGACCTCCAGCAGGCCACAAATGTGCATGTGTCTGCTCAAACGGTCAGAAATAGACTCCATGAGGGTGGTATGAGGGCCCGACGTCCACAGGTGGGGGTTGTGCTTACAGCCCAACACCATGCAGGACGTTTGGCATTTGCCAAGATTGGCAAATTCGCCACTGGGGCTCTGTGTTCTTCACAGATGAAAGCAGGTTCACACTGAGCACATGTGACAGTCTGGAGACGCCGTGGAGAACGTTCTGCTGCCTGCAACATCCTCCAGCATGACAGGTTTGGCAGTGGGTCAGTCATGGTGTGGGGTGGCATTTCTTTGGGGGGCCGCACAGCCCTCCATGTGCTCGCCAGAGGTAGCTTGACTGCCATTAGGTACCGATATGAGATCCTCAGACCCCTTGTGAGACCATATGCTGGTGCGGTTGGCCCTGGGTTCGTCCTAATGCAAGATAATGCTACCTCGTGTAGTTGGAGTGTGTCGGCAGTTCCTGCAAGAGGAAGGCATTGATGCTATGGACTGGCCCGCCCGTTCCCCAGACTTGAATCCAATTGGGCACATCTGGGACATCATGTCTCGCTCCATCCACCAACGCCACGTTGCACCACAGACTGTCCAGGAGTTGGCGGATGCTTTAGTCCAGGTCTGGGAGGAGATCCCTCAGGAGACCATCCGCCACCTCATCAGGAGCATTCCCAGGCGTTGTAGGGAGGTCATACAGGCACGTGGAGGCCACACACACTACTGAGCCTCATTTTGACATGTTTTAAAGACATTACATCAAAGTTGGATCAGCCTGTAGTCTGGTTTTCCACTTTGATTTTGAGTGTGACTCCAAATCCAGACCTCCATGGGTTGATACATTTGATTTCCATTGATAATTTTTGTGATTTTGTTGTCAGCACATTCAACTATGTAAAGAAAAAAGTATTTAATAAGAATATTTCATTCATTCAGATCTAGGATGTGTTATTTTAGTGTTCCCTTTATTTTTTTGAGCAGTGTAGTAACCAAAAAAGTGTTCAAATATATTTTGAGTTTCTTCAAAGTAGCCACACTTTGCCTTGATGGCAGCTTTGCACACTCTTGGCATTCTCTCAACCTGCTTCATGAGGTAGTCACTTGGAATTTATTTCAATTAACAGGTGTGCCTTGTTAAAAGGTAATTTGTGGAATTTCTTTCCTTAATGCGTTTTGAGCCAGTCAATTGTGTTGTGACAAGGTAGGGATGGTATACAGACTTGGGCTTTTATCAAATAGGGCTAAGTCTGTATTATGGCAAGAACCGCACAAATAAGCAAAGGGAAATGACAGTCCATTACTTTAAGACATGAAGGTCAGTCAATCCTCAAAAATGTGAAGACCTTTGAAGGTTTCTATAAGTGCAGTCACAAAAACCATCAGGCGCTATGATGAAATTGGATTAAATTGGCTCTCATGAGGACCACTACAGGAAAGGAAGACCGAGTTACCTCTGCTGCAGAGGATAAGTTCATTGGAGTTAACTGCACCACAGATTGCAACTCCAAAAAATGCTTCACAGAATTCAAGTAACGGACACATCTCAAATTCAACTGTTTAGAGAAGACTGTGTGAATCAGGTCTTCATGGTCGAATTGCTGCAGAGAAACCACTACTAAAGGACACCAATATGAAGAGATTTGCTTGGGCTAAGAAACACGTGCAATGGACATTAGACCAGTGGAAATCTGTCCTTTGGTCTGATTAGTACAAATTTGAGATTTTTGGTTCCAACCGCAATGTCTTTTGAGAAACGCAGAGTAGGTGAACGGATGATCTCCGCTTGTGTGGTTCCCACCGTAAAGCATGGAGGAGGTTTGGGGGTGTTTTGCTGGTCACACTGTCTTATTTTATTTAGAATTCAAGGACCATTTCATAAGCATGGCTACCACAGCATTCTGCCGCGACATGCTATCCCATCTGAGTTGCACTTAGTCCCACTTTCATTAGTTTTTTTTAAAGGACAATGACCCAAACCCCACCTCCATGCTGTGTAATGGCTATTTGACCGAGGAGAGTGATGAAGTGCTGCATTTAAAAAAAAAAATTATTCACCTTTATTTAACCAGGTAGGCTAGTTGTGAACAAGTTCTCATTTGCAACTGCGGCCTGGCCAAGATAAAGCATAGCAGTTCGACACATACAACAACACATAGTTGTGAACACATGGAATGAACAAAACATAGTCAATAATACAGTAGAAAAAAAGAAAAACAGTCTATATACAGTGAGTGCAAATTTGGTCAAATAAGGGAGTTAAGGCAATTAAACATTGGAATGGTAGATGTGCGAAAGATGGATGTGCAAATAGAGATACTGTGGAGCAAAATAAATGAATACAATATGGGAATGAGGTAGATGGGCTGTATACAGATGGGCTATGAACAGGTGCAGTGATCTGTGAGCTGCTCTGACAGCTGGTTCTTAAAGCTAGTGAGGGAGATGGGAATCTCCAGCTGCATCAGATGACCTGGCCTCCACAATCACCCAACCTCAACCAAATTGAGATGGTTTGGGATGAGTTGGACCGCAGAGTGAAGTAAAAGCAGCCAACAAGTGCTCCGCATATGTGAGAACTCCTTCAAGACTGTTGGAAAAGCATTCCTCATGCAGCTGGTTGAGAGAATGCCAAGATTGTGCAAAGGGTGGCTATTTTGAAGAATCTAAAATGTATTTTTTGGTTACTACATGATTTCATGTTATTTCATAGTTTTGATATTTTTCACCTGTATTCTACAATTTAGAAAAGAGTAAAAAATAAAAACCCTTGAATAAGTAGGTGTCAACCTTTTGACTGGTACAGTATGTAAAAATGGTATTTCTGTTTTCTATGTTTAATAAATTTGGTAAAATGTCTAAACCTGTTTTCGCTTTGTCATTATGGTGTGTAGATTGCTGAGGATAATATACAGTGCCTTGCGAAAGTATTCGGCCCCCTTGAACTTTGCGACCTTTTGCCACATTTCAGGCTTCAAACATAAAGATATAAAACTGTATTTTTTTTGTGAAGAATCAACAACAAGTGGGACACAATCATGAAGTGGAACGACATTTATTGGATATTTCAAACTTTTTTAACAAATCAAAAACTGAAATTGTGCGTGCAAAATTATTCAGCCCCCTTAAGTTAATACTTTGTAGCGCCACCTTTTGCTGCGATTACAGCTGTAAGTCGCTTGGGGTATGTCTATCAGTTTTGCACATCGAGAGACTGAATTTTTCCCCCATTCCTCCTTGCAAAACAGCTCGAGCTCAGTGAGGTTGGATGGAGAGCATTTGAACAGCAGTTTTCAGTTCTTTCCACAGATTCTCGATTGGATTCAGGACTTTGACTTGGTCATTCTAACACCTGAATATGTTTATTTTTGAACCATTCCATTGTAGTTTTTGCTTTATGTTTTAGATCATTGTCTTGTTGGAAGACAAATCTCCGTCCCAGTCTCAGGTCTTTTGCAGACTCCATCAGGTTTTCTTCCAGAATGGTCCTGTATTTGGCTCCATCCATCTTCCCATCAATTTTAACCATCTTCCCTGTCCCTGCTGAAGAAAAGCAGGCCCAAACCATGATGCTGCCACCACCATGTTTGACAGTGGGGATGGTGTGTTCAGCTGTGTTGCTTTTACGCCAAACATAACGTTTTGCATTGTTGCCAAAAAGTTCAATTTTGGTTTCATCTGACCAGATCACCTTCTTCCACATGTTTGGTGTGTCTCCCAGGTGGCTTGTGGCAAACTTTAAACAACACTTTTTATGGATATCTTTAAGAAATGGCTTTCTTCTTGCCACTCTTCCATAAAGGCCAGATTTGTGCAATATACGACTGATTGTTGTCCTATGGACAGAGTCTCCCACCTCAGCTGTAGATCTCTGCAGGTCATCCAGAGTGATCATGGGCCTCTTGGCTGCTCTGATCAGTCTTCTCCTTGTATGAGCTGAAAGTTTAGAGGGACGGCCAGGTCTTGGTAGATTTGCAGTGGTCTGATACTCCTTCCATTTCAATATTATCGCTTGCACAGTGCTCCTTGGGATGTTTAAAGCTTGGGAAATCTTTTTGTATCCAAATCCGGCTTTAAACTTCTTCACAACAGTATCTCGGACCTGCCTGGTGTGTTCCTTGTTCTTCATGATGCTCTCTGCGCTTTTAACGGACCTCTGAGACTATCACAGTGCAGGTGCATTTATACGGAGACTTGATTACACACAGGTGGATTGTATTTATCATCATTAGTCATTTAGGTCAACATTGGATCATTCAGAGATCCTCACTGAACTTCTGGAGAGAGTTTGCTGCACTGAAAGTAAAGGGGCTGAATAATTTTGCACGCCCAATTTTTCAGTTTGATTTGTTAAAAAAGTTTGAAATATCCAATAAATGTCGTTCCACTTCATGATTGTGTCCCACTTGTTGTTGATTCTTCACAAAAAAATACAGTTTTATATCTTTATGTTTGAAGCCTGAAATGTGGCAAAAGGTCGCAAAGTTCAAGGGGGCCGAATACTTTCGCAAGGCACTGTATATTTTTTTTAATCCATTTTTAAAATCAGGCTAACTTACCATTTTGAAAAAGTAAATGGGTCTGTACTTTTCAGAAGGAACTGTATATATCTACCAATAGGAGCCCTTTGCGAGGCATTGCAAAACTTTCCTGGTCTTTGTTGTTGAATGTTTGAAATTCACTGCTCGACTGAGGGTCCTTACAATTATTTTTTATGTGTGGGGTACAGCGATGAGGTAGTCATTCAAACAGCCATGCAGTCCATGCAACTTATTATGTGATTTGTTACGCAGATTTTTACTCCTGAACTTATTTAGGCTTGTCAACAAAGGGGTTGAATACTTATTGACTCAAGACAGTTCAGCTATTTCATTTTTAATTAATTTGTAAACATTTCTGTAGGCTAGTGACACCTAAATGTACTCAATTTTTAAATTCAGGTTGCAACACAACAAAATGTGCTAAAAGTAAAGGGTTGTGAATACTTTCTGAAGGACTGTATATGTTTTAGTCCTAATTCCTTAGAGGCTTGTGGTATGGTGTGGCCGCTCCTTCCGACTTAACTTAATTATTTTAAGCAATAAGGCCCAAGGTGGTGTGGTATGGCCAATATACCACAGCTAAGGGCTGTCCTTATGCAGGACGCAACGTGGAGAGCCTGGATACAGCCCTTAAACCATGGGATATTGGCAATATACCACAAACCTTGAGTTGCCTTATTGCTATTATAAGCTGGTTACAAATGTAATTAGAGCATTTAAGAAACGTTTTGGCACACCTGTGGTATACGGTCTGATGCATTCAGCCAATCAGCATCCAGGGCTGGAACTACCCAGTTTATAATCTCATTTATACACCCAAATCTACAGAATGCTGTGATGTTTGCTTCTTGTGTGGACAGTTCGAGACAGTACCTTATTCTGTTCGAGTACACGGAAACATTTGTGAATTAAGCTTCTCTCTCCTGTTTGACAGCTCTACATCAACGTGGGCATCAGTGAGGATGAGATTGAGCCGGGTGTGACCACCCACCAGGAGCTCTTCCTCCACAGCATGCTGAGCGTGGTGGCTAACTTTATCCCTTACTCGGACCACAACCAGAGTCCCAGGAACATGTACCAGTGCCAGATGGGTAAGGGTGCACCACGTTTTCAGAAGCAGGCATCTCTGGTGTTTTCTGAGTTCAGATACCCTTAGATACCTTTTTTTTCAGCTAATTCCTATACAGAGAACACTACATGTGAAAAAATGTGCTTTATTCTTCTAGAATGCCTGACTTTTTAAAAATGATCCCGTAGATGTTGGTGTAACTCATCTTCTCCTCCACAGGTAAACAGACCATGGGCTTCCCCCTCCACTCGTTCCAGGACCGCTCGGACAACAAGCTGTACCGCCTTCAGACCCCTCAGAGCCCTCTGGTCAGGCCTGTCATGTACGACCACTACAACATGGACAACTACCCCATCGGCACCAACGCCATTGTCGCTGTGATCTCCTACACTGGCTACGATATGGAGGACGCCATGGTGAGACAGCTAGCTCTACATAAATTCACTTTTTATTTACCCATTGGCTGATTTCACTGTACCAGGTGTGTGTGTGTGTAGAATACATGTATACTGTGTGTGTGTGTGTGTGTGTGTGTATATTCGTACGTGTTCTATTTTAATTCCGTTTGCGCCTAGATCCTGAACAAGTCCTCGTGGGAGAGGGGCTTTGCTCATGGCTGTGTTTACAAGACTGAGCTGGTGGACCTGGCAGAGAAGATGAAGGGCGAGGACAACCTGGTGTTTGGGGTCAAACCCGGTGACCCCAAGGTAATGGACAAACTGGACGCTGATGGGCTGCCCTCCATCGGCACAGTGCTACAACATGGAGACCCCTTCTACAGCTACATCAACCTCAACACCGGACAGACCTTTGTCAACTTTTACAAGTGAGTTATCCAGTTTGGCCTAATGTTCTTTCCATTGTCATACCATAGTGTTGACTATTTCTCTACTCTATGATGATGAGTTGGCCAGATGCAGCGGCTAATGCAATTTTATAACCTGCTGTCTTGTAGGAGTCAAGAAAGCTGTGTAGTAGACAACATCAAGGTGTGCAGCAATGACGTGGGCTCGGGCCGCTTCAAGCGCGTCTGCATCACCGTGCGAGTGCCCCGTAACCCCACCATCGGGGACAAGTTCGCCAGCCGCCACGGGCAGAAGGGTATCCTGAGCCGCCTGTGGCCTGCCGAGGACATGCCCTTCACAGAGAGCGGCATGACCCCCGACATTCTGTTCAACCCTCACGGCTTCCCCTCCCGCATGACCATCGGCATGCTCATCGAGAGCATGGCCGGCAAGTCGGGCGCCCTCCACGGCCTGTGCCACGACGCCACTCCCTTCACTTTCTCCGAGGAGAACTCGGCACTGGAGCATTTTGGGGATATGTTGCGCGCTGCTGGCTACAACCACTATGGCACCGAGCGCCTCTACAGCGGCCTCAGCGGCCTGGAGCTAGAGGCGGACATCTTCATCGGCGTGGTCTACTACCAGAGGCTGCGTCACATGGTCTCCGACAAGTTCCAGGTGAGGACCACTGGCGCGCGGGACAAGGTGACCAACCAGCCGGTGGGCGGAAGGAACATCCAGGGGGGCATCCGCTTCGGGGAGATGGAGCGCGACGCCCTGCTGGCCCACGGGACATCCTTCCTGCTCCACGACCGCCTCTTCAACTGCTCTGATCGCTCTGTGGCACAGGTGTGTGTGGACTGTGGTAGCCTACTGTCCCCTCTACTGGAGAAACCACCACCCCACTGGTCGGCCACACGCCACCGCAAGACTGTCTGCCTCCTCTGCGGCAAGAGTGACTCCATCGATACGGTGTCTGTGCCATACGTCTTCCGCTACTTTGTTGCCGAGCTGGCGGCGATGAACATCAAAATCAAATTGGACGTGAAGTAAATTCAGTGTGAAGTTTGTTCAGTCTACCTACCAGCCACAGACAGTGCTATATTGTGCACAGGAAGTTTGTCTTCTCCCGTGTGTGACTGGCAGTGTTCAGATATTAGGCCTTATGTTTTGTATTAAATGCTTTATCTCCAAATATTATCTGTCACATGTAAAAGTAAAAAATATGATTGCAAAGAACTTACTGGAGTTTACACAATTACCTGAACTACAAAGCCATACTGCTCACCAGAATGGCCAAGTGCTTGAGGTTTACCCTCTTGTTGTCCAGAATGGTCTCTACCTATCATAAGTTATGGCTAAATTGAGACTTTGGTCAAGGATGGATAGAACTTTCCAAAAATGTTCAGAAGTTACAAAGATATTGTACAGTAACTGTCTAACATACACAATATTGTTTTGTAAGTCAGTATATTTAGAGTGAAATACTCTAAGAAAATACATTGTGATGGTGTACATTGCGCATGACACAGTCGATTGTGACTACTAGGTAATAAAAGGTTTGTCAATGACTAACTACACTTTACTCTTCAGACTGACAATCGATACACGTTCAAGTTGTTCCTGTCATAACCAGCACTTTGAAGGAGACAATGTTGTTCACAGGGCTTTAGATTCTTGTGTCCTGTTTCTTATACCTACCAGAAGATGCTGGTGGGAGGAGCTGTAGGAGGACAGGCTCATTATAATGGCTGGAATGGAATCAATGGAACGGAGCGTTGTTTCCATTGGTTTGATTCCGTTCCAGCCATTTACAATGAGCCGCTCCTCCCACCAGCCCACCAGCCCACTGCTACCTACTTCCCCCAACAGATAAAGTAGTCAAATGTATAATATTTTTTATTTTAAGAGTAGACAATGACCAAATGACGTGGCCTATTGCATTGTTATGTAAACACAATTATTACACCCTTTCACCCACATTGAAGATGAAAGAAAAGCAGCTGATTTTGATTTTCACAATTCCCTTTTTACAAGAAACCCATGTCATTAATGCAGGCCTTTGGAAACAATCTTCATTTACGGTACATTTGGAAAGTATTCAGACCCCTTGACTATTTCCACATTTTGTTTGTAAGCCGTATTCTAACATTGCCCCCTCAATCTACACACAATACCCCATAATAACAAAGCAAAAACAGTTTTATTTTTAAATTTGCAAATGTATTAAAAATAAAAATGTAATCACATAAGTATTCAAACTATGCACTCAGTACTTTGTTGAAGCACCTTTGGCAGAGATTACAGCCTTGAGTCTTGGGTATAACGGTACAAGCTTGGCACCTGTATTTGGGGAGTTTCTCCCATTCTTTTCTGCCAATCCTCGCAAGCTCTGTCAGGTTGGATGGGGAGCGTCGCTGCACCTGGAGCAGGTTTTCAAGAATCTGTACTTTGCTCCGTTCATCATTCCCTCGATCCTGACAAGTCTCCCAGACCCTGAAAAACATCCCCACAGCAGGATGCTACCACCACCATGCTTCACCGTAGGGATGGTGTTGGCCAGATGATGAGCGATGCCTAATTTCCTCTAGACGTGACGCTTGGCATTCAGGCCAAAGAGTTCAAACTTGGTTTCATCAGACTTGGGCTGTGGCGGTCACAAAATTGTCAGCCCGTGACTGTTAACATACACATTTAGCATCTCCTGGCTTCCACACAGCCTACAAGCCACTGAAGCAGACCTTTGGAACATCTACAGTATAATAATAAATCCATGTAATATAGCCTACATCTTTACAATAAATCCATGATTTATTTTGGACAGGTCTAAAGAAGCATGATATGAAGAAAATGTAGTCTGTTTCAGAAGAACAGAGTAGTGTACTCGAGTTGTCCTAATGTGGCTATGCCAAACGGCTGTGGGCTACGCTAGTTCATTCAGAATTCCATGGCATTATTTATATTACTTTATAGTATGAAGAATACAATTGAACAAAGCTGAACAAAATAAATTCTACAAACTATTTGGGGGCTATTCTGTGTTGAGCAGTTAAAGAAATAGGTCATCCTATATCTAGATGATTAATTTAGTTACTAATGTAACTTTAGTTCTACAAACATTGGGCTATGTTTTTTTTATATACATTTTAAGGATGCAAAAAGTCACTTGCAAGGCTCTGCTTTGTTTTTTATACCCCTTTTTTCTCCCCAATTTCATGGTATCCAATTGGTAGTAGTTACAGTCTTGTCTCATCGCTGCAACTCCCGTACGGACTCTGGAGAAGCGAAGGTTGAGAGACATGAGTCCTCCGAAACACAACCCAATCTAGCCACACTGCACATCCAACCCGGAAGCCAGCCGCACCAATGTGTCGGAGGAAACACCGTACACCTGGCAACCTGGTCAGCATGCGCTGCACCCGGCCCGCCACAGGAGTCGCTAGTGTGCGATGAGACAAGGATATCCCTGCCGGCCAAGCCCTCCCTAACCCGGACGACGCTGGGCCAATCGTGCGTCGCCCCATGGACCTCCCGGTCGCGGCCGGCTGCCACAGAGCCTGGGCTCAAACCTAGAATCTCTGGTGGCACAGCTAGCACTGCAATGCAGTGCTTTAGACCACTGCGCCAATCGGGAGGCCCCCTGCTTTGTTTTTTGTGCAGGCTGAGCACACGTCATTAGTCTCGCATTCACAATTTGACAAGCACTTGATAATGCCTCGAATTTCACGATGGCATCCCCTTTGAGGTTGTAATGCACCCTTAAAAAAAAATCCATGCTTTTGTTGTGCCCTTCTCCCTGAGTGCTGCATGCTCTCCATCATGATTGGGTCTTTCTCACAGGTTACAAGTGAAGACAGACATATCGGGACACAACTGCGCATGTCCTTATTAGAGGTCGACCGATTAATTAGAATGGCTGATTAATTAGGGCCGATTTCAAGTTTTCATAACAATCGGAAATTGGTCGATTTTGCAGATTTTATTTTTTACACCTTTATTTGATCTTTATTTAAGAACACATTCTTATTTTCAATGACGGCCTAGGAATGGTGGGTTAACTGCCTTTTTCAGTGGCAGAACGACAGATTTTTACCTTGTCAGCTCAGGGATTCAATCTTGCAACCTTACGGTTAACTAGTCCAACGCTCAAACCACCTGCCTCACGAGGAGCCCGCCTGTTACGTGAATGCAGTAAGAAGCCAAGGTGAGTTGCAAGCTAGCCTTAAACTTAATCAATCATGATCACTAGTTATAACTACAAATGGTTGATGATATTACTAGTTTATCTAGCGTGTCCTGCGTTGCATATTATCGATGCAGTGCGCATTCGCGAAAAAGGACTGTAGTTGCTCCAACGTGTACCTAACCATAAACATCAATGCCTTTCTTAAAATCAATATACATAAGTATAGATTTTTAAACCTGCATATTTAGCTAAAAGAAATAGAGGTTAGCCGGCAACATTAACTAGGTGAAATTGTGTCACTTCTCTTGCGTTCATTGCACGCAGAGTCAGGGTATATGCAACAGTTTGGGCCACCTGGCTCATTGCGAACTAATTTGCCAGAATTTTACGTAATTATGACATAGCATTGAAGGTTGTGCAATGTAACAAGAATATTTAGACTTATGGATGCCACCTGTTAGATAAAATACGGAACGGTTCCGTATTTCACTGAAAGAATAAATGTTTTGTTTTCGAGATGATAGTTTCCGGATTCGACCATATTAATGACCTAAGGCTTGTATTTCTGTGTGTTATAATTAAGTCTATGATTTGATAGAGCAGTCTGACTGAGCGATGGTGGGCACCAGCAGGCTCATAAGCATTCATTCAAACAGCACTTTTGTGCGTTTTGCCAGCAGCTCTGCTGTTTATGAATTCAAGCCTATCAACTCCCAAGATTAGGCTGGTGTAACGATGTGAAATGGCTAGCTAGTTAGCGGGGTGCGCGCTAATAGTGTTTCAAACGTCACTCGCTCTGAGACTTGGAGTAGTTGTTCCCCATGGGTAACGCTGCTTCAAGGGTGGCTGTTGTGTTGCTGGTTCGAGCCCAGGGAGGAGCGAGGAGAGGGACGGAAGTTATACTGTTACACTGGCAATACTAAAGTGCATTTAAGATCATCCAATAATCAAAGGTTAATGAAATACAAATGGTATAGAGGGAAGTAGTCCTATAATAACTACAACCTAAAACTTCTTACCTGGGAATATTGAAGACTCATGTTAAAAGGAACCACCTGCTTTCATATGTTCTCATGTTCTGAGCAAGGAACTTAAACTTTAGCTTTCTTACATGGCACATATTGCACTTTACTTTATTCTCCAACACTTTGTTTTTGCATTATTTAAACCAAATTGAACATGTTTCATTATTTATTTGAGGCTAAATTGATTTTATTGATGTATTATATTAAGTTAAAATAAGTGTTCATTCAGTATTGTTGTAATTGTCATTATTACAAATAAATGTAAAAAAAATTGGCCGATTAATCGGTATCGGCTTTTTTTGTCCCCCAATAATCGGTATCGGTAACAGCATTGAAAAATCATAATCGGTGGTCCTCTAGTCCTTATCCAACTCCAAGGTGCATATTGAAGATATTGGAAGAACTGTCCACATTTACTTTTCATCAGCCAACAAGATGAGTAGGCCTAACGAACAGCAAAAGCACTAGCCTATGTCAATCTACTATCACCCATAGTGCAAAAGTCCACCTATTCTGTGCGAGAAATAAATATTCCAAACATAGTCTGGGACACTTCACATAAGTACAGCAATGTGCACATGGCAGTAGGCTATAAACGGGAATATTCCATTAGTGGGAAAACACCATTATCAAAGGTGACCGCAAATGTTTTATGGTGATAGTAGATTTTTATGGGGAAAATTATTTTCCCCAAACTTGAAACACAAGCTGCTTATGCCAGTTAGGCTCTAATCCCCTTGTAAAGCAGGTTAATGTGCTCAATTTTAATAGGTGATGCAAATCTTATAAAAACGTATAGGCCTATGGGCTCGGCTACATAAGGTGTGTGACTATGATTTGAAAAAGTAATTTTTTTAAAAGGCTGTTTCCTATGCTGGGCATCATTCACAAGTGATAACATATCATTATTTTTTATTTATTTAACCAGGCTAGTCAATTAAAACCAAATTCTAATTTACAATGATGACGTTTTGATAATGTTTTGATAAACGTGTAATTCTCTCTTGGTCAACGAGGTTGTATCAATATATTTCCCTAGTTCTACTCTCCAAAATGTTAATTAGGAACAGAGAAGACTACGAGGCTCCTGCACGTCATCTCTTGTTGACACGGTCAGCGACAGAACCGTTCACCTGCGCGAGCAGAAATGTGCCCAACCCGTGACGAATCCATGCCCTGTATCGAAATGAATTGAATAAAGTGTTGAACTTCTTCCGTACCCGTTCTCTGTCATCGCTAGCCACTGACTACACTTTAGCTAGCTAGTTAGGACGAGATCAACACATATTTTTGCATTACTTAGCCTAGATAATTGTACTGTATGTCGACTTTGGTGTCTATTTCAGGGATGAGCATAAGAGCATTAAAAGGGGGAGAAGACCACTAGAAGTCTGGTCATGTGGAGAAGACCACTAGAAGTCTGGCCACTGGAGAGGTGCAGCTATGGTGAGGGCCAATTTACTGGTTTGGTCAGGACCAGCATGAGGGTTAAAGTTTATACTGTGTCGTTGAGTGTCGCTATTAAGTTAAGTTTCAGCATCTTAGCAATACAATGTGTTCTATACAGCTGTCCACATTCTACAAGGAAAGAGCCACTTAATCAATGATATAACCATCAAGTAGATTACCCCGGATACCAGACTTCGATTAAGCAATAGGGCCCAAGGTGGTGTGGTATGGCCAATACACCACTGCTAAGTGGGATATTGGCAATATACCACAAACCCCTGAGGTGCCTTATTGCTATTATAAACTGGTTGCCAATGTAATTCGAGCAGTAAAAATAAATGTTTTATCATACCCATGGTATACGGTCTGATATACCACGGCGGGCAGCCAATCAGGGCTCGAACTACCCAGTTTTTAATGAGTGATAACTCAGTTCTAGAATGTTGTCATTGATGAGAATTCATCTAAAAATCTATTGACATCCACAATTGACTTTGTTTAGACATCCAGCCTGTGTAGTAGTTTCATGACCAGAAACAAATATTCAAAGGCAAAGTATTTATTTATTCGGAGTGGTACATGCATTCACACAGTCTTGATTTATATGATCCTTCCCATATGATATATCAAGTGTTAAAATCACAAGTTGTCAATTAGGTTAAAGGAAAAACTGCACTTGTCCTCATGAAAATGACAGTTTATTAAATATTCTACATCTGTAACCGCATCAATCAAATCAAACTTCATATATGTAGCACAATTCTTACAACAAATGTATTTCAAGGTGTTTAAAGTCACGCATTGAAAGGCATGTGGCACTTAACATCATTCCTCTGGCCAGGTCTCTATGGGTGACCAGGGGATTCTCTCTACCACATGCGAAGGCCTCCGTGGAGCTCATAAGTGCAGCCATGCAGCTTAATTTGGCGGTTCACAATATCAGCGGTACGGATATAGAATGCGAGTGGAGGGAGCCAGCCGTGCCCAACCAGTTGCAGTCAGTGGAGGACCCGTACCCGGGCACCTGGGGCATGCAGGCATTTCTGGCTGGCATGGCGCGGTCGGTGGAACAGCAGGAGGCTATACGGCAGGCAACAGTTGGACAGCTCACCAACACCAACTGGCACACCATGAGGAGAGGGAGGTTGACGGCCAGCAATTTTGGAGCAGTGGTTAGGGCCAAGTTCGTTACTCCGTTGCTGCTAAAAAGGGTCCTCAGATCTGTAAAGTGGGGCACAGATAACGAAGAGGAGGGCATCAAGGCATTCAAAATGGCTACAGAGATGGATGTGCAGGCCTTTTGGTTCACGGGGTCTGGGATCCTGGGTGCCTTACCGGATCGTCTGCTGGGCACCACAGTAGTGATAGAGGTCAAGTGTCCCTATGGTGCAAGGGGCCTTACCATTGAAGAGGCAGTGAGGCAGACTCATATTGCTCCTCCTGTCAGTACCTGTTTTCAGGGAAGCCAGTGGTCCAAAAATATTCCACATAGTTCATACACACACACTAGGCTCTCAGAATAGGTTATATTACATAGAGGCTTTGCTCAAAGCAGCCAACTAAAGTAATGTAATTAACTTTATCATGGGCACAGTGGGAATTTATATATGTGATGTTCTAATTATTTCTTACCCCGTGTGTCTTACTTTCTGAAGGCCCCAGTCATCCCAGACATTGTTGAAAAACAAGTTAACAATGATTAAAGATCATACACAAACAATAGGCTCCTAGAATAGGTTATATTACATTCAAGTTTTGCCCCAAGCAGCCAACTACAGTAATGTTGTTAACCTAAGTTCAATTACAAAGGCTGGTCGGAGTGCATCTCCTCAGTTTCATTCAGTATTACAACACAATTCACAGTGCATTTCATCAGTGGGAATTTATATCTTTGATGTTTAAATTATTTCTTATCCCCAGAGTGAGGGAGTACGTCACTTCCAGCAGATATCCTTGCCGAGGGTGGCGTTGATCATGCACTGCTTCTCGTGGGGTGAGCCTGATGTTCCGCATGTCACGAATTCTACAAATTCCATGTTTTACTAAATATGGTTTCATATTTGAGTTACTGACCTGTCCATCCACAGGCTCAATGTGCTGTAGTCTCCACAACTGGACGCTCGCTCTCGAATCACACTGGTGTAGCACATGGTGATGTATGAAACTTACACGTCAGCCAAGTGTCCCGTGCTTGCGTTGCCTCATTAGCTAGCTTTTCACGTGGCGCTGACTGGTAAGACGCTTAAGGAGGGCGCTCACGGCAGAGGTCCCAAGTTCGCACCAGGTATGGGCCGAATCGGGAGGAAGTGGTCCTGGATGCCTAGTGACTCGGATGTACAGTTGCACTCAGCTCAATGTTGCTGTTGAGTGAGTTTGAGGGGTGAATGTAGCACATGGGGATGTGTGAAACTTACTCTGCAGCCTTAAGCGTTCTGCTCGCTGTCACCTCATTAGCAATGTTCCCTCCATTTTTTTGGAGCACTGAGCAAATTTTATGTCTCGTGATCAGAAACTTGAATGCTGTGAGAATTTTGTGCCACCTCCGGCGCTCGTTTACAGTGAACACTGAGGCTGTACCCTTACAGTTTTAGACAGTAGCCAATAGGCTATTGTGGCTATTTGAGCATAATATAGGCCTACCAACAAAAAAAACAAGGAGCAAATCCCGTAACATTTTCACATAGAAATAGCTTTTGATTTCTATGATGTAGCCTATATGTGGTGTTCAATGCAAGCCTACATTGCATGAGACTTTTTTACATTATGAAGGGCTTGACATTAATTAATGATTTTTTTACTTGGTCTGTAACACCACGGGCCAAATAGGTGATTGTAAATTGCATTTTTGTATTATGATGCAAGAAACCACTTTACAAAAACCAAAAAGGTACATTTTTTTCCCCTTTATTTAACTAGGCAAGTCAGTTAAGAACAAATTCTTATTTACAATGACGGCCTAGGAGCAGTGGGTTAACTGCCTTGTTCAGGGGCAGAATGACAGATTTGTACCTTGTCAGTTTGCGGATTATATCTTGCAACCTTTCGGTTACAAATCCAACTCTAACCACTAGGCTACCTGCCACTGATTATTAGTTTTACCATACAGGTAATTAGACAATGTAGGCTACCCCTCTGCCGATTGGCTTATTTGCATATTCAAGCCTGTCTCAAAATATAACACTGCCTCTTTAATTAAGACATAAGCTTTTTACCTGGCTGTCTTTTCAAAGAAAAGCTTGAAATGTAGCCTACACATTTTGTGCTCTTGTAGAGAGCAATAACTCCCCATTGCTTACCTATGCTTATCTATAACTGGGCTAATAACTTGCTAACTAGCAAACACTATCAACAAATGTACATATGCACAGCTCTGCCCTCTGACCTCAGTGAAGGTTTTTACATTTATTTAACTAGGCAAGTCACTTAAGAACAAATTCTTATTTACAACGACGCTGGGCAAATTGTGCGCTGCCCTATGGGACTCCCAATCACGGCCGGATGAGATACAGCCTGGATTCAAACCAGGGACTGTAGTGACGCCTCTTGCACTGAGATGCAGTGCCTTAGACCGCTGCGTGTGGCAGTCCTGGAGGAGGTGTGTGGCCACGCATGCACAGTTTAGAGGGAACATTGCTCACAAGCTAGCTTTTGAGGTTTCGCGATTGCCTAGGATGCAAGTGTGTTGGTGAAGCAGAGGTCCCGAGTTTACGCCAGGTATGGGCCGAATCGGGAGGTAGTGGTACTTGCTAAGCAAGCAATGTGACGTCCTTTACACTGACACAGAATGTCGACACCCAATCTTAAGTCATGAGAACCATACAAACACTGCACAGATACACAGTATCTACAAATTCATTGATGCATCACATTTGAGTAACTGCCCTGTCAGTCCACAGGCTTGATCTGCTGTAGTCTCTACAATGGGACGCTTGCGCTCGGATCACACTGCCACAGGTCATGCACCTGATGGTCTGAGGGATGTACTGTTGTTGGACTGGAAAACAAAGAGACATTTGGTCTGTGCTGGGTCTTTTTCAATGCTGTATAAACATCTTTATCTGGATAGAAAATGCATTGTTTATCATAAAAATGCATTGTCACCTTGGACAATGTGACAAGTGGTCCCTCAACACCCAATCCTCATGCCTCATTGTTTGTTCTTGTTTCACAATCAACTGTCTGTACCTTCTTCTTCTGCCATGGCAGCTACAGACCTGAGTGTTGTCACTGGATATCCGGTCCACCCATCTGAAAGACAATTCTTTTTTTTTTTTTTGCCAGCTAAAATTATTACTAAAATAGTAACATCAATATTAAAATACCATAACCCACAGACTTGACTATAGTAATGGTAAAATAGACTGGACTTTGGTCTATCTGCTCATCAAAAATCCTACTATGTTCATGGGACATTTCTGCTGGGATGGAAGAATTGTCTGGAATACTATTTGCCCAAAGAGGTGAAGTATTACGAGGAGATATATGACTGTACTTCTGACAGCCGTGAGATCACTGAGGAGGACCAACAGAGATAGGGGGATAGCCTTAAGGGACTGACATGCAGGGATGTAACATCAGGATTTTGGGCACTGGCCAGCATACCACTCTTTCAATTTCCAACTTTAGCTAATGTAGCTAACTATCCAACTAAGGTGCCTAACTAGCTAGCCCACCAGGCGATATTTAGTTAGCTAGCTAGTTAACATTAGCTCAGCGTTCATGTAGTGACACTTTTCTAATTGGTGACATGCTAGCTAATAAACTATCCTTGCCACGGTGCCAGCCTAACGTTAGCTAGCAAGTCTGACTACACGAATGGTGAGTTAACATTAACCTCTTATGGCTGCAGGGGCAGTATTGAGTAGCTTGGATGAAAAGGTGCCCATTGTAAACGGCCAGCTCCTCAGTCTCAATTGCTAATATATGCATATTATTATTAGTATTGGATAGAAAACACTCTAAAGTTTCCAAAACGGTCAAAATATTGTCTGTGAGTGTAACAGAACTGATATTGCAGGCAACCCTGAGGAAAATCAAACCAGGAAGTGGCTTCCATTTTGAAAACTCCATGTTCCATAGCCTCCCTTTGCTCCATTTAAAGGGATATAAACCAGATTCATTTTCCTATCGCTTCCTCAAGGTGTCAACAGTCTTCAGACTTGGTTTTTATTTTGAAAAATGAGCCAGAAAGATAACATCGCGTCAAGTGGTCGCATGAGTTTTGCTCGCGCAACAGAGTTTGGACAGCCATTGCTTTTCCCTCTCCTACTGATAAAGACATTTGCGGTTGATATATTATCGATTAAATATTTTAAAAACAACCTGAGGATTGATTATAAAAAACGTTTGACATGTCTCTGTGGACATTACGGAAACTATTTGGAATTTGTCTGCGTTCTCGTGACCGCTCTTTCCTGTGGATTTCTGAACATAACGCGCCAAACAAACAGAGGCATTTTGGATATAAAAATAATCTTTATGGAACAAAAGGAACATTTATTGTGTAACTGGGAGTCTCATGAGTGAAAACATCCGAAGCTCATCAAAGGTAAACAATTAATTTGATTGCTTTTCTGATTTTGACCAAGCTACTTGATGCTAAGTGTACATAATGTTTTGTCGAGTGATCGATGAATTTACACAAACGCTTGGATTGCTTTCGCTGTAAAGTATATTTTCAAAATCTGACACGACAGGTGGATTAACAAAAGGCTAAACTGTGTTTTCCTAGAATGTGGCGCTATGCAATTCAGCAGTTGTTGATGACAATTATCCCGTTAACGGGATTGCAGCCATAACAAGTTAACTAGCTAGACAAATATCCCTTCCCTGATGGGCTAACGTTAGCTAACATGTCACCACGTGAAAAAAGTAGCTTGCTAACTCACTGAAGACTTGACAATAAAAAGGTCACAACAGTCATTATGTTAGCCTATGCTGGTTTTCTTTTTACTTCAAATCAAATTTTATCAAATTTTATTGGTTACATACACATGGTTAGCAGATGTTATTGCGAGTTTAGCGAAATGCTTGTGCTTCTAGTTCCGACAGTGCAGCAATATCTAACATGAAATATAACAATTCCACAACAACTACCTAAGACACACAAATATAAGTAAAGGAATAAGAATATATCCATATAAATATGCAATGACAGAAGGGCATAGGCAAGATGCAATAGATGGTATAAAATACATATGAGATGAGTAATGCAAGATATGTAAACATTATTCAAATGGCATTATTAAAGTGACTAGTGATCCATTTATTAAACTTGCCAATGATTTCAAGTCTTTATGTAGGCTGCAGCCTCTCTGTGTTAGTGATGGCTGTGTAACAGCGATGGCCTTGAGATAGAAGCTCTTTTACGGTCTCTCGGTCCCAGCTTTGATGCACCTGTACTGACCTCACCTTCTGGATGGTAGTGGGGTGAACAGGCAGTGGCTCGGGTAGTTGTTCTCCTTGATGATCTTTTTGGCCTTCCTGTGATGTCGGGTGCTGTAGGTGTCCTGGAGGGCAGGTAGTATGCCCCTGGTGATGCTTTGTGCAGACTGCACCACCCTCAGGAGAGCCTTGCGGTTGTGGGCGGTGCAGTTGCCGTACCATGCGGTGATGCAGCATGACAGGATGCTCTCAATTGTGCATCTGTAAAAGTTTGAGGGTTTTAGGTGACAAGCCAAATTTCTTCAGCCTCCTGAGTTTGAAGAGGCGTTGTTGCGCCTTCTTCACCACACTGTCTATGTGGGTGGACCGTTTCAGTTTGTCCGTGATGTGTACCTCGAGGAACTTAACTTTTAAGGAAAGTAATGTGCGTTGTACGCTTAATTACAGTCAGTGGGTATCTAGCTAATTTTCATAAGCACATAGTTAACCACAGATCTTTGACCTAACCAAAATAGCTTGTTAGCAGATAGCAAACAGGGCTTACCTTATCACACACGACTCCAGTGGTGCCTCTCGATTACAGAGGTCGGAAAATGACAAATTAGGGTATTGGTTACAATCCAGTTCATAGCACAGAGCCATCCTTGCTTCAGATCGACGGAGAGACCGAACGTTAGCTAGTTTTCTACAAAGGCCAGAGGGTAATTTAAAAAAATTATAGTAATTAGAAAATGCTACGGTAGCTATCTAGGTATTTTGAAAAATGGTAAACAAGAATACACATGACTAATATACAATATCAATTATTTACAGGAGAAACTAAAAAGGCTATAATATCTACTTGCTAGGTTACTTGCTACCTCTCAATGAGTTCGCATGGAGAAATATCCCTGGTCTGATGACTTCAGCTTGAGTCAGGATGTGTAGTTCTGTATGATAGCCACATTAGCGGCTAATTAGCATTTCAATTGGGTGGGGGGGGGGGGGGGGGGTTACAGGCGAATATATTGCTAAAAGTGACCTTGTCCGAGAGATCTGCATTGTTATCAAAACGTCACGCCCAGGGTAACCCTACATGAAACACAGACCTTTTTATGAAGTCGCTATAAAATCACAGATGGAAAAATGAATGGTGAAAAAAAAACGATTGGACCGTTTTATGGGTTTTACCGCTAGGTTTTATGGGTAGTATGACATACTGTAGTACTCAATATGGCAACCTGAGTATGGGCGAGTGGGTGTGTCGAAAGGAAAGCAGTGGGGTTGTGGAAAGGAGTGGGTGTTTTGAAAGGAAAGTAGTGGGTGTATGGAAAGGAGTGGGTATATCACAAGAGGTTGGTGGCACATTAATTGGGGAGGATGGGCTCGTGGTAATGGCTAGAGTGGAATTGGTGGAATGGTATCAAATACAAGAAACAGATTGTTTCAATGTGTTTGATGCCATTCCATTTGCTCCCTTCCAGCCATTATTGTGAGCCGTCCTTCCCTCAGCAGCCTCCACTGTCAGTCAAAAGGTTAGATGGTTTTGATTTCAGTTTTTTTTCTTCCGTTTCTTACAAAGCAACTATCGTACTCTGAGTTACCATACCGCGAGAGTTTGGTCTGAGTATAACTGACAATTGTTTATTTTGGATGAAAAGTATTGATGGTGGGTGTATTGTTATTGTATGCATGTGTGTGCTTCAGTGGAGGCTGGTGGGAAGAGCTATAAGAGGACAGGCTCATTGTAATGGCTGGAATGGAATTAATGGAACCGAGTCAAACTTGGTTTCCATGTTTGATACCGTTCCATTAATTCTATTCCAGCCTTTACAATGAGCCTGTCCTCCTATAGCTCCTCCCACCAGTCTCCTCTGGTGTGCTTACTGTGACTGTCTCCCTGATATTGGCTACTAGGTAGCCCCACTTTGTTGTTGGACTGTAGTGCTTGTCAAGCTGGAGCGAAGGGCACTATGTCACGTTGTTGTTGCAGTTCACGTCCTTCCCATTGAGTAGTATACTGTGGGTGTTTCTCAAAAATGAATACTACCGAGCACGCAAATTGGAGCATGGGAGGGTCGGAGTCAGAGCATTGGGGCGATTGAGTGGTTGGAAATCCAGCTCATCAGGCTCCTACCCTCCATGTCTTTTCCTACCACTCCACTAAAAAGCGCTCTGCGGTCACAGAAAATAAAAATGGCACTCCAAATTCGCTCCATTCATTAAAATCACAATTTAACCAACACCCATCTATTTTTGTGACCACCGGGACGTACCAATTGGTTTTAAAATATTGAAACTAAACCTTATGGATTTGAATGAAAAGTATTTTAATAAACATGAAAATGTGAATGTAAGATGCGAACATAATTTCAAATAGGCTACATGTCATATTAAACAGCATATAAACACTCTAAATAGGTCAGGATCCAGTCAGGGAGCCTAAGAAGGAAGGCACATTTATTATTTAGGCTATGTTATTTCAAGGCTATACCCTACAAAGAAATACATTGTGAAGCATTTGCAAGTGTGACACATTAGGCTGGTAGGGACATAAAGCACTCAGCATTAAAACAACATTGTGTTGTATTAAATCATTATAGTCTCTAAATTGTGTATATAGGCTGCGACTTACTTAGAATTATATACAAATTAAACAAAAAATGACTTATTTTTAGAAACAGGAGTTTGGCCAGTCTATTGTTTCAGGCAAATGCGATGGTGCCTGGGGAGCCGGCCAGCAGCAGACAATATTCTCTCCACACTTTCAGAGCCACTGGGAATGCTAAGCACCCTTTTGGCCACTCTTGCCAGGTTGGGCAGAGATGCGGAGTTGTTTCGTTTTTTTGTCAATAGGTAGGCCTGAATGTTTTAAGACAAAATAACCCAATCAAAATGGAAGGCACCTTGAATATGCCCTATTGTAGATAATAGAACAACATCTTTGAAGAGATCAGATGTTTGTCTATAAATACTTTGCTACAATGATACACTTCTCTATATACCCACCTCGTTCCTTTCTTTTAGCATGTGCACATGGTAAGCACACCATCATGCTTTTTGGATAAGTGTCTTTTCAGACTCCACATGGATTCTTTAGTTGTGGACACTGCATCACCGCACTCCGTCTCTTGCTCTTGGTCCTCATCTTTGTAAGTCACCTTCATTTTGCACTGTGTGTTTTATCAGCTTCTTTATGAAAATATTTAGCAAACTCCATGACAGTAGCTAAATTGGAAGGCCAAATCTCGCTACACGCTCCAGTCAAATTGGGCACGCACAGCTCCTGGCTCTGCTGCAGCTTTGTTCTGCTCAGTAGGAAGCACTTCAAGTCAGCAGGCACATTGATACAACACAGGTGCATGCACTGGTCGACTCGTCGTGCAGCCCAATCGGAATGGCAACAAATCTGCCCAATTAGCTGATTCGCTTTCCATACACCCACTCCTTTCGACATACCCACTCACCCATACTCCCCTGCACTCATCCTTCCTTTCCTGGCATTTCTTTGTGTTCTTCTTCAGGTAGTTTCAGTTTGTCCTTTTAATGGCACATATTCAAAGTGGATGGCCCTTGATAATGGCCCTCTCACCTTACAGTCCATTATGTCTTTGTCCATTTTCCTACCGGTACACCAGCAGCATGAGAGAAGTTTGGACTGGATCTCTCTCCATGCTCACTCTACATGGACTCATGTCGCACTCCTGAGAGAAAAAAGCATGAGACAAAATGCAGTTGTTAGCTTATGGGTGCTGTGTACAGGATGCTGGCTCGGACTCAGGTCTGAACGCCATTTTCACCATTTTCAGGCGGTTTAGATGGGGTGTTGAGGTTCACAGTGTTCTGTTCTCGGCCAAATTATCTTCCATGCATCTAGATACCATCTGTGGTCACCTTCGCCATAACCTCGAGAGAGGACAGACCATAACAACAGTTTAGTTTAGGGCATTTGTAGTTCAGGAAATCCAGACTTCTAAGAAGTCTTAGAGAATAACAACACAAAGTTGAAACCATTCCCCCCCCCAAAACAAAATTGGCTTATACTCCCCTATCATCGAGGCGATCTCACTGCAGAGTTACAGGCCAGGGAGTCAGAGGGCTAATCCTTAGAGAGAAATCCCAACCATCCAGCAGACCCAATCTGGGGAGATGTGTTATTGAAGCAGGACAAAACAAAGGAAAGAAAAGAAAACAACAACAGCAATACACATCACTCGGGGTGGGGAAAACGTCAAATTATTTTGGAGTAACTCATCCATTACAAACATTTATTTTTCTCTTTTACAGGCATGCATGTGAAGAAAATATATTTGTATATTTACCAAAGGGCCCCAGGGGACTGGTAATTCCCCGTTTGGACACATGACTCACATCGTGATTCACGCGTTCCAAAAAAACAACAACTGCCTGTTAAATCAAAATAAACAAAATAGAATAACAAATTGAATTATCTCTTGATAAACTCCAATAAGGAAATAATTGTATCCCATAAGGTAATGGAAAAATAGACTAGACAGCTCTCTTTCTCACTCATAGGACTATTGATAAATTATAAACTTCTTCTTAATAATTAGTTTTTACATAGTCCATAAAAAAACATGTCTGCTGTCTTTCTAGTGAGCGTGATCAGGCCTCACCAGGAAGTCAGAACAGAGGTCAGAGATCAGTCCGCACTATTAAGTGAGTTTTTGTTTTCCTGTACCACAGACATTATTTAAAGATATTTCAAACATTTCAAAATTTTTTTGTATCAGATTTACATTGTGTTTTTCAGTACATTTATTCTAATCAAGAGAATTTACATGTGTGCAGCCAAAACTCTGACAATAGAATCTTTCATTTGTGTACAGCATCCTTTCTAAACCATGAAAAACCCACTAAACCAAAATAAAAAGATCCCACACTTCTAAATCAAACAGAGTATGAACCACTAACAAATATTCATTAACAGGTGAGTTGAGTGTGGGTGATGGCATGTGTGTGAGAGATACAGAATCATTGATAAACATAAAAAATAAAACTTGGTAGCGAACATTTCATCAGTGCTGAAAGAAAGAAATAAACATGTACTTAGTTTTCACTATGCTACATTTTAATCAGTCCCTTTAAAATCATTAATCGAGTTTACTGCATCTTGGGCAGGAAGTCTCAATAAGCCCATGCGTATACAGAATTATACTTCAGACACATTTATACTTCAGACATATCAGATGATACGGTGTCCTGTACAGCTGAATTGGGCCCCTTCTAAATTAAACAACTCTCTTGTAATCGTAATCTCTTTGACCTGTTGCATTGACGTACAATTGCGTACAAACTGTCCCTAACTTCCCCATTGTGTCTCTCACAGCCTGTTTGAGTTCAGTGTGTACTGGCGGCTATCTATTGTTCCGCAGAAAGGTTATCTCTAACCCAAACAACAGATGACTTAAACACGAGAGCAGTGGACCAGGCTTTGAAGAGTGAGAAACATCTAATTTAATATCAATCCCAATGCTCAATCCCTCTTTTTTACTCCTTCAAATTACTAAAAATATTGTATTATTGGATTGCTACCTGAAAGCCAATTACAATGGAATGGGCGGAATAATTTTGCACACCCAATTTTTCAGTTTTTGATTTGTTAAAAAAGTTTGAAATATCCAATAAATGTCGTTCCACTTCATGATTGTGTCCCACTTGTTGTTGATACTTCACAAAAAAATTAAGTTTTATATCTTTATGTTTGAAGCCTGAAATGTGGCAAAAGGTTGCAAAGTTCAAGGGGGCCGAATACTTTCGCAAGGCACTGTATATAAAACAAATTGGGGGTAAGAAAATACATTTAAGAAAAGGTAAGAAATTAAACCTACTTTCACACCAGACAGTAAGTGTGTATTTTGTATTTGTTAAATTATTTTGATTTGATATGAAAGTAAAGGAATTCATGTTCCTAGAACCGTACCGCAATTGTTTAGATGGAGTATTTGGCTGTTTTGGCTTCCAGAGCCAATTCGACGATTTAAACAGATTATGTAAAGTCCTTGGACTAAGGAGTAACGTTAGGCTCCTTTAGTCCAATATTGGGCTAGGCACCTGCTGTGTCAATGAGTCAAGCAATATCACCTTAATACCTTTACAGTCCATTTTTTTTATTTTTTATTTTATTTAACCTTTATTTAACCAGGTAGGTCAGTTGAGAACAAATTCTCATTTACAATTGCAAAAAAAAAACAGTATGGGGATGAGGTAGTTGGATGGGCTATTCAAAGATGGGCTATTTACAGGTGCAGTGATCTGTGAGCTGCTCTGACAACTGGTGCTTGAAGTTAGAGAGGGAGATATGAGTCTCCAGCTTCAGTGATTTTTTTTGCAGTTCGTTCCAGTCATTGGCAGCAGAGAACTGGAAGGAAAGGTGGCCAAAGGAGGAATTGGCTTTGGGGGTGACCAGTGAAAAATACCTGCTGGATCGCGTGCTGCTATGGTGACCAGTGAGCTGAGATAAGGCGGGGCTTTACCTAGCAAAGACTTATAGATGACCTGGAGCCAGTGGGTTTGGTGACGGATATGAAGCGAGGGCCAGCCAATGAGAGCATACAGGTCGCAGTGGTGGGTAGGAAATGGGGCTTTGGTGACAAAATGGATGGCACTGTGATAGACTGCATCCAATTTGCTGAGTAGAGTTTTGGAGGCTATTTTGTAAATGATATCGCCGAAGTCAAGGATCGGTAGGATAGTCAGTTTTACGAGGGTATGTTTGGCAGCATGAGTGAAGGATGCTTTGTTGCGAAATAGGAAGCCGGTTCTAGATTTAATTTTGGATTGGAGATGCTTAATGTGAGTCTGGAAGGAGAGTATACAATCTTACCAGACACCTAGGTATTTGTAGTTGTCCACATATTCTAAGTCAGAACTGTCCAGAGTAGTGATGCTGGACGGGCGGGCAGGTGCAGGCAGCGATCGGTTGAAGAGCTTTACTTGCATTTAAGAGCAGTTGGAAGCCACAGAAGGAGAGTTGTATGGCATTGAAGCTCATATGGAGGTTAATTCACACAGTGTCCAATGAAAGGCCAGAAGTATACAGAATGGTGGCGTCTGCGTAGAGGTGGATCAGAGAATCACCAGCAGCAAGAGTGACATCGTTGATGTATACAGAGAAAAGAGTCGGCCCGGGAATTGAACCATGTTGCACCCCCATAGGTCCGGACAATAGGCCCTCCAATTTGACACACTGAACTCTGTCTGAGAAGAAGATGGTGAACCAGGCGAGGCAGTCATTTCAGACACCAAGGCTGTTGAGTCTGCCGATAAGAATGTGGTGATTGACAGAGTCGAAAGCCTTGACAAGGTCGATGAATACAGCTGCACAGTATTGTCTCTTGTCGATGGTGGTTATGATATCTTTTAGGACCTTGAGTGTGGCTGAGGTGCACCCATGACCAGCTCGGAAACCAGATTGCATAGATGGGATTCGAAATGGTTGGTAATCTGTTTGTTAACTTGGATTTCGAAGACCTTAGAAAGGCAGGGTAGGTTAGATATAGGTCTGTAACAGTTTGGTCTAGAGTGTCACCCCCTTTGAAGAGGGGGATGACCGCGGAAGCTTTCCAATCTTTGTGGATCTCATACGATACAAAAGAGAGGTTGAACAGGCTAGTAATAGGGTTTGCAACAATTACGGAGGATCATTTTATAAAGAGAGGGTCCAGATTGTCTAGCCCGGCTGATTTGTAGGGGTCCAGATTTTGCAGCTCTTTCAGAACATCGGCTATCTGGATTTGTGTGAAGGAAAAATGGGGAGGCTTGGGCAAGTTGCTGTGGGGGGTGCAGGGCTGTTGACCGGGGTAGGGGTAGCCAGGTGGAAAGCATGGCCAGCCGTAGAAAAATGCTTCTTGAAATTCTCAATTATCATGGATTTATCGGTGGTGACAGTGTTTCCCAGCCTCAGTGCAGTGGGCAGCTGGTAGGACGTGCTCTTATTCTCCATGGACTTTACAGTGTCCTGGAACTTTTTGGAGTTTGTGTTACAGGGTAAAAATTTCTGTTTGAAAAAGCTAGACTTTGCTTTCCTAACTGCCTGTGTATATTGGTTCCTAACTTCCCTGAAAAGTTGCATATCGCGCGGGCAATTCGATGCTAATACAGTACGCCACAGGATGTTTTTGTGCTGGTCAAGGGAAGTCAGATTTGGAGTGAACCCAGGGCTATATCTGTTCCTGGTTAAAACATTTTTTTTAAATGGGGCATGCTTATTTAAGATGGTGAGGAAAGCTCTTTTAATAACCAGGCATCCTTTACTGACAGAATCAGGTTAATATCCTTCCAGGATACCCGGGCTAGGTCGATTAGAAAGGCCTGCTTGCTGAAGTGCTTTAGGGAGCGTTTGACAGTGATGAGGGGTGGTCGTTTGACCACGGACCCATTATAGACTCGGGCAATGAGGCAGTGATTGCTGAGATCCTGGTTGAAGACAGCAGAGGTGTGTTTGGAGGGCAGGTTGGTTTGGATGATATCCATGAGGGTGCCCGTGTTTACGGATCTGGGGTTGTACCTTTGTGTGAGATTGAGGGCATCTAGCTTAGATTGTAGGACGGCCGGGGTGTTAAGCATGTTCCAGTTTAGGTCACCTAACAGTACGAGCTCTGACGATAGATGGGGGGCAATCAATTCACCTATTGTGTCCAGGGCACAGCTGGGGGCAGAAGGTGGTCTATAGCAAGCGGCAACGGTGAGAGACTTGTTTCTGAAAAGGTGGATTTTTAAAAGTAGAAGCTCACAATGTTTGGGCACAGACCTGGATAGTAAGACAGAACTCTGCAGGCTATCTCTGCAGTATATTGCAACTTCGCCCCCTTTGGCAGTTCTAACTTGTCGGAAAATGTTATAGTTAGTGATGGAAATTTCAAGGTGGCCTTCCTAAGCCAGGATTCAGACACGGCTAGGACATCCAGGTTGGCAGAATGTGCTAAAGCAGTGAATAAAACAAACTTAGGGTGGAGGCTTCTAATGTTAACATGCATGAAACCAAGGCTTTTATGGTTACAGAAGTCAACAAATGAGAGCGCCTGGGGAATGGGGGTGGAGCTAGGCACTGCAGGGCCTGGATTAACCTCTACATCACCAGAGGAACAGAGGAGGAGTAGGATAAGGGTAAGGTTAAAGGCTATAAGAACTGGTCGTCTAGTACGTTCGGAACAGAGAGTAAAAGGAGAAGGTTTCTAGGCACCGAAGAATAGATTCAAGGCATAATGTACAGACAAGGGTATGGTAGGATGTGAATACAGTGGATGTAAACCTAGGCATTGAGTGACAATGAGAGAGGTTTTGTCTCTAGAGACACCATTTAAACCAGGTGAGTCTCCTCGGGCTTTTACGTCAGCAGACTAGTCGTGATGAATAGGCAGGGCTCCATGTAGTAAAAGGATCCAGGCCAATTAGCAAAATAGGTATTGTAGCCCAAGAAAATTGGCTGATGGACCTCTTCAGCTAACAGTCCGATATGCTCTAGACAGCTATTGGGCCATGGCTAGCAGGCTAGCAGATGGGCATTCAGGGGGCGTCGCAACTGAGGAGCCTGTTGAAAACCCTCTCAGGCGGATTACGTCGGTAGACCAGTCGTGAAGGATCGGTGGGGCTCTGTATCGGCAGTAACAGGGGTCCAGGCCAATTGGAAAAATAGGTATTGTAGCCTAAGGAGTAGCTGATGGGCCTCTTCAGCTAGCCGGGAGATGGGCCTAGCATAGGCTAGCTCCAGGCTAATTGGTGCTTGCTTCGGGACAGAGACGTTAGCCAGGAGTAGCCACTCGGATAGCAGCTAGCAAGCTGCGATGATCCAGGTGAATAGGTTCAGAGCTTGCGGTAGGAATCCGGAGATGTGGGGAAAAGAGTCTATGCTTTGAGTTGAATCGCGGTATGCTTTGAGTTGAATCGCGCTGTGCAGACTGGCAGGAGTACTCCAGGCTAAAGTTTAGCTGATGACTGCTAGTTAGCTGGCTAGCTTCTGTTGGGGGTTACGGTTCTAAAGTAAAGAAAATAGCAGATCCATACCACATTGGGTGAGGCAGGTTGCAGGAGAGTATGTTGGAGTTGAGGTTAAAAATATATAAAAAATATATACGAAATATATGTGAGGAAAAAAATATATATACACGACTATATACACGACAAGACAAAGACAAAGACGTCTGACTGCTACGCCATCTTGGAGTACTTGACATTACAGTCCATTGCAGCTACTTATATCAACAGGTTACACAGAAAGTACATGTTAGTAAAGCTTTGACTAGTTGAAGCGGGCTACTAGCTAGCTACTGTAAATGCATGCCTTCAATGCAGAAATGTTGTCAATAAATAAATGCATTATGGGAACTGTAGGTTTTCAGAGAAACACATTAGTTTTGTCCACTAGAGGGTGGCAATACATCACTTAACACAATGTATACATTACAGACACATAGATCTAAATGCAATCCATTTTAACCCAGATAATCACACTTGACATCATGGGTCTTCCTTTACTAATTGCTACCATTTATGTGGCATGAGCTAAAGAAAGAAGTGGTGAAAGTGACTGAAACATTTTAGCGAGCAAGTGTGTCATAATACTGGTAAGCTGCACAGGCTGCAGACCAGGGCCTTGGGAGGGAGAGTCCTGCTGCCCTAATGGGCCACATCAAGTGGAGGGGAAACAATGGTGAAACAGAACACTCAATTAAAAAGGGAACCCCTATATAACAGTTTCCAGCCAGCGGTTGACTGGCCAATTTTTCCAGCCACGATCGGAGGGTGAATTAAGGTGGTTGTCCTTGGGGGATACCCTGAGAAAGAGAATGCTTTATTAAAAGCACAGGTAGAAATTACATGTTAAATTGAGCTTTTAAGGTGATTCCAAGGATTTTATATTGTTGGTTTCTCAGATGGACTTTTCCACTTGTCTATATTATGTTCACCAGATGACAGCTTTCATGTTTTTATCAACATGTAATCACATCAAATCATGATGGACCTAGGGAAACTGTGACAGAAAGATTGCCAGCAGTCATCATCTCATATAGACCAAGGACTCCCACAAAATATGTGTTGTTTCCCATAGTTTTGGCATCAGTTATCGGGCTGATACTGTAGCTACATTCCTCTCCTCCTAGAGCAGCATTTCCCAAACTTGGTCCTCGGGATCCCAAGGGGTGCGCGTTTACTTTTTTAAATGAGCTGTGTAGCGCTAGGGGGAAGGGACAAAAAGTGCACCACTTGAGGTTCCAAGGACCGAGTTTGGGAAACCCTGTCCTAGAGCCTACCTGCAGTATGGCAGTAGCAAGTTTCCAATCTAAACAAGACATGTATTGCAGCATTGCACCATTTTCCTGGAGGGAGAATGATAATAAAAGCTATGGTTTATAGCTATGGTATTTAGATGGATGTATAGCATTGGATTTATAGCATTCACATGTGGTAATTGTTTGGGCCGGGTTGATCGTTTTATCGGAGCATGGCTCAAGCTATCGACACTCTCTGCTGGTAAAATATGGAGGTGCATCAGATTTGCGCCGGACACTCACATTACTTATCACAGGCTTTATCTTCTCCAGAGAGGAGGAAAATGAATATACTGTAGAACATTTACTCTCCACAGTGCCAGCACTCTGGCTGACTAGATGGAGGAGTGTAATGTTATGGCATTGTAAACCCCCCCCCCCCCCCCTCTCTCCCTCTTTTACACTCACACACACACACACACACACAAATTAAATTCCTACACATTATGTAACCAGTTCCTATTTGCTTTGCGTGCTCTCACACCTGGACAGGTGCCAAAGGTTCACACGCAAAAATGTGATGCATACTCTTCCCTTACCTAACCCAATCAGAAACCATAGCTCACATGTTTGGCTCTGTGTAACAATTCCACTTATGTCAATTACCTTGGGCTAAAACACAAAGTAATATAAACTTTACATCAGGGAATGGTGTGTGAAATACTAGCCTACCTTCATCTAGAAGTACAAACAATGCCTGCAGGTTGCATGCGAAGGAGGAATATGGTTGTATAAATGACAGACTACCAAATTAACTCCAAGCTGTTATCGTTAGTCTATAGAAGTAAGAGGAATATAAACAGTGGACACATAAAGAATGTATGAATATGAAACGGAATTTCCCCGCTAATAACAAAAAAAAATTCTCCCAATACTTCATCATGAGTTCTAAGAAACTACAGGCATCTAAAGGAGTCATGGAGCCTGTTTTCTTTATCTACTCTGCTTGCAGACAGACACCATCATTCCCCTTTTATCTCTGTGGGTGGTTATGGCCTCACAGTCACACACCATCTCTTCTCTCTGCTGGGCACTCCCCTCTCCCAAACGGATAATGTTACTCCATCTGTAACACACCACATCTCATCCAGAATATTTAGATAAAACCTGGACATCTGTCTCTCCTTTTCCAGACTCAGATCACTGATAGAGAAAAGGTAACTGGCGAAGCACACGCGGAGGTCGGGCACCCCAGATAGTATATGAACGTGTCATAAGCCATATGTCTTAAGCTCAAAGATTCTTGAAAGTCGGGATGTTTCGACAGGGAAACTTGGATGGATTTTGTTGCATTATTTGAGTTTAAAATATACATTTAGTGGAATTATATAAGGAAAATATTTGTTATTCGAATTTTCCAAATACTTTCGATATTATTAATTTCCATGTCTGGTCTATGCTTGGAGCAAAGGATCCCAATTTCAAACTCTTAAAAAAGGTGTTTAAGGCTCTGATGGAGTTGACAACAGATATTCAAAACAAACACATTTTTGCCTCAAAAAAGAAAAGTTCAATAAAAACTGAAGTAAAATATGGAAAATTATTTATTTGAAAATTCCCAATAAAAACATATCTTTACAGACCATGAATGGTCTTGTTGCACTACATGTAATGATGACACAACTGCTTCCCACAGTTGTCAAGTTGGCTGGATGTCCTTTGGATGGTGGACCATTCCTGATTCACACGGGAAACTGTTGAGCGTGACAAACCTAGCAGTGTTACCGTTATTGACAAAAATCAGTGTGCCTGCACCTACTACCATTCAAAGGTACTTACATTTTTTGTTTTGCCCATTCATGCTCTGAATGGCACACATACACAATCCATTTCTCAATGCTTAAAAAATTCTCAATGCTTAAGTACTACTTAAGTAGTTTTTTGGGGTATCTGTACTTTACTTTACTATATATATTTTTGACAACTTTTACTTCACTACATTCCTAAAGAAAAAAATGTACTTTTTACTCCATACATTTTCCCTGTCAACCAAAAGTACTCGTTACATTTCGAATGCTTAGCAGGACAGGAAAATTGTCAAATTCACTCTCTTATCAACATAACACGTGGTCATCCCCACTGCCTCTGATCTGAGTGACTCACTAAACACAAATGCATAATTTGTAAATAATATCTGAGTGTTGGAGTGTGTCCCTGGCTATCCATACATTTTAAAAACAAGAAAATGGTGCTGCCTGCTTTGCTTTTTATAAGGATTTTTTAAAGGATTTATACTTTTACTTTTGATACTTAAGTATATTTAAAACCAAATGCTTTTAGACTTTTACTAAAGTAGCATTTTACTAGCTGACTTTCACTTAAGTAACTTTCTATTAAGGTATCTATACTTTTACTCAAGTATGACAATTGGGTACTTATTCCACCGGCAAGTCGGTTAGGACATCTACTTTGTTCATGACACAGGTAACTTTTCCAACAATTGTTTACAGACAGATTATTATATAAGTAAAAACACCATGGGACCACGTAGCCGTCATACCGCTGAGGAAAGAGACACGTTATGTCTTGTAGAGATGAATGTAGTTTGGTGCGAAAAGTGCAAATCAATCCCAGAACAACAGCAAAGGACCTTGTGAAGATGTTGGAGGAAACAGGTACAAAAGTATCTATATCCACTGTAAACGAGTCTTATACCGACATAACCTGAAAGGCTGCTCTGCAAGCTCCAAAACCGTTCATAAAAAAGCCAGACTATGGTTTACAACTGCACATTGGGACAAAGATCGTACTTTTTGAAGAAATGTCCTCCAGTCTGATGAAATAAAAATAGAACTGTTTGGCAATAATGACCATCGTTATGTTTGGAGGAAAAAGGGGGAGGCTTGCAAGCCGAAGAACACCATCCCAACCGCAAAGCACGGGGGTGGCCGCATCATGTTGTGGGGGTGCTCTGCTGCAGGAGGGACTGGTGCACGTCACAAAATAGATGGCATCATGAGGAAGGGAAATTATGTGGATGGAAAATTATGTGGATATATTGAAGAAACATCTAAAGACATCAGTCAGGAAGTTAAAGCTTGGTTGCAAATGGGTCTTCCAAATGGACAATGACCCCAAGCATACTTTCAAAGTTGTGGCAAAATGGCTTAAGGACAACAAAGTCAAGGTATTGGAGTGATCATCACAAAGCCCTGACCTCAATCCAATAGAACATTTGTGGGCAGATCTGAAAAAGCGTGTGTGAACAAGGAGGCCTACAAACCTGACTCAGTAACACCAGCTCTTGTCAGGAGGAATGGGACAAAATTCACCCAATTTATTGTGGGAAGCTTGTGGAAGGCTACCTGAAACGTTTGACCCAAGTAAACAATTTAAAGGCAATGCTATAAAATACTAATTGAGTGTATGTAGACTTCTGACCCACTGGGAAAAAAATCATCCTCTCTACTATTATTATAACATTTCACATTCTTAAAATAAAGTGGTGATCCTAACTGACCTAAGACAGGGACTTTTTACTGGGATTAAATTTCAGGAATTGTGAAAAACTGAGTTTAAATGTATTTGACTAAGGTACATGTGAACTTCCGACTTCAACTGTAAGTGTTGTGTACTGTCTCAGCTGTACCAAACTGCCTGAGTAAGAGGACATTCCCAAGGCAGTTTGTGTTGGGCAAATAACACAACTCACCAGTAAATAGCTTCTGTAAACTCATAGAAGCAGAATGTTTAAATAGCACCGAACTGACTCACAGAAGTCAGTGAGTATGCGTTTCCTAAAGTAAGGGCTAGATTCAACCTGTAGCAGAAGCTCTGCGTTATAGAGCAATTTAAATGTAAAGAACATTTCAGATTGGGCCGACATATGCAGCATTTACCGTGAATGCAGTCTCCACGAACCTAGAAACATTGGCTTTAAATTAAAATCTTGGATATTTTAACAATATGCATTGAATCCAGGCCTTAATCTACTTCTGACCACCTGAGATTGAACTACTTCTTGGCCCTGAATTTGATGACAGTCACACCACCAGAGGAGCTGGATCAAACCACAGCACCCCAAGGGGCCAATTTTCAAGCTGACTGGCCAATGTTTGGACAGGCTCAGGCAGGTGACTGGAAGAGGTGTGTGTCTCAGAGCCTTTGATGCTCTTCATTGACATGCTAACAACACAAAGCATTCAAACACAAACACATCCAAACCCAAACACACCCAAACACATCCATGTCTACTGTTGCATTGTTTTGTTTGATTTCGAAGCAATCCAAAAGTTTAAGGACTAGTGGTAGACTGGTAACACCATACACTGCAACTTCTGGGCAAAAGGGAGTGTGGTCCCCTGGTTTATCAAGAGCATAGATACGGGGGCCATCTTGAGCCATTCCATTCTCTCTGTCCGAGTGTAAATAAGTCTCCCCACTGATGTACCCAGTCAAGGGTTGATTACGGTTTACAATAGACATTCATTTTTCACAGTGGTACTCCTCTCAAGGATTGGAAAACAAACCAAGTAAAGTCCCTATTGCTTACACTCTATGATTGGATCAAGATGTGTAAGAGTCGCTTCAATGCAGAAATCCTTGGGATATGGGAGTGGAGGATGAATGGGCAAATGGAACGGCTGCTTTACGTGTACAGTGGTTCAATCATTTTTACAATCCAATCTTTTTTTCCGTCAGTAGAGTAGGAAAGGACTGTTTCGAGACATGCCCAATGCCAAGTGTGGTGGTTTTAGGAGTTCTATAGATTAATGGTCTTCATGTTGACGTGTAGCAGATGTGATGCCTTGTGGATGCTGTGTGTCACTCCTCTAGTCATGCTCAGAGCTGAGGCTACACTATGATGTCGCTCAATCCTTACACTCTTAAGGGTTATTCAGCTATCCCCATAGGAGAACCCTTTTTGGTTGAAGGTAGAACCCTTTTGGGTTCCATGTAGAACCCTCTGTGGAAAGGTTTCTACATGGAACCCATTAGGGTTCTACCTGCAACCTAAACGGTTCTACCTGGAACCAAAAATGGTTCTTCAAAGGGTTCTCCTATGGGTACAGCCGAAGAACCCTTTTATGTTCCAGATGGCAACTTTTTTCTAAGAGTGTACCTCTGACATATGACTTAAAGGCTGCAATTTTGTAAGCTGTACTCATTTCCTTGTATCAGGATCTATGGGGCTGTTGCCGAATGAAATACAAATGCGCTCAAACACCCGCTATACAATGAGTGTACAAAACATTCTCTTTCCTTGACACAGACTGACCAGGTGAATCCAGGTGAAAGCTATGATTCCTTATTGATGCCACCTGTTAAATTCACTTCAATCAGTGTAGCTTTTCTATGCCTTGAGACAATTGAGACATGGATTGTGTATGTGTGCCATTCAGAGGGTGAAGGGGCAAGACAAAAGATTTCAGTGCCTTTTGACCTGGGTATGGTAGTAGGTAGCAGGCGCACCGGTTTGAGTGTGTCAAGAACTCCAGCGCTGCTTTGTTTTTCACGTTCAGCAGTTTCCCGTGTGTATCAAGACTGGTCCACCACACAAAGGACAAAGGAGGCTGACACAAATTGTGCAGAGCAACAGATGGGCTACAGTTAATCAATTGACAGTCCAGTATAACATTGGTGCCCAACGACCCATTAAAGAACTTGTCGTCCCTTGACACGAATGGGGTATGGTAGCCCATAACACCTTATAGAGTTCCACTTCTTTCAACAAAAAACAAGATGCTGCGATTGCAGTGGGCACTATACTGTGAGACACATATAGTATAACAACCCACAAACACTAAGCGGCAGGCAGCAGTCAAATAGTGTGCATTAGTTGTCAGGCATGATTACTGGGAGCTTATATTTCTCTGTAGCCAGTCCCTGGACACATACAGTGCCTTGCGAAAGTATTCGGCCCCCTTGAACTTTGCAACCTTTTGCCACATCTCAGGCTTCAAACATAAAGATATAAAACTGTATTTTTTTGTGAAGAATCAACAACAAGTGGGACACAATCATGAAGTGGAACGACATTTATTGGATATTTCAAACTTTTTTAACAAATCAAAACTGAAAAATTGGGCGTGCAAAATTATTCAGCCCCTTTACTTTCAGTGCAGCAAACTCTCTCCAGAAGTTCAGTGAGGATCTCTGAATGATCCAATGTTGACCTAAATGACTAATGATGATAAATACAATCCACCTGTGTGTAATCAAGTGTCCGTATAAATGCACCTGCACTGTGATAGTCTCAGAGGTCCGTTAAAAGCGCAGAGAGCATCATGAAGAACAAGGAACACACCAGGCAGGTCCGAGATACTGTTGTGAAGAAGTTTAAAGCCGGATTTGGATACAAAAAGATTTCCCAAGCTTTAAACATCCCAAGGAGCACTGTGCAAGCGATAATATTGAAATGGAAGGAGTATCAGACCACTGCAAATCTACCAAGACCTGGCCGTCCCTCTAAACTTTCAGCTCATACAAGGAGAAGACTGATCAGAGATGCAGCCAAGAGGCCCATGATCACTCTGGATGAACTGCAGAGATCTACAGCTGAGGTGGGAGACTCTGTCCATAGGACAACAATCAGTTGTATATTGCACAAATCTGGCCTTTATGGAAGAGTGGCAAGAAGAAAGACATTTCTTAAAGATATCCATAAAAAGTGTCGTTTAAAGTTTGCCACAAGCCACCTGGGAGACACACCAAACATGTGGAAGAAGGTGCTCTGGTCAGATAAAACCAAAATTGAACTTTTTGGCAACAATGCAAAACGTTATGTTTGGCGTAAAAGCAACACAGCTGAACACACCATCCCCACTGTCAAACATGGTGGTGGCAGCATCTTGGTTTGGGCCTGCTTTTCTTCAGCAGGGACAGGGAAGATGGTTAAAATTGATGGGAAGATGGATGGAGCCAAATACAGGACCATTCTGGAAGAAAACCTGATGGAGTCTGCAAAAGACCTGAGACTGGGACGGAGATTTGTCTTCCAACAAGACAATGATCCAAAACATAAAGCAAAATCTACAATGGAATGGTTCAAAAATAAACATATCCAGGTGTTAGAATGGCCAAGTCAAAGTCCAGACCTGAATCCAATCGAGAATCTGTGGAAAGAACTGAAAACTGCTGTTCACAAATGCTCTCCATCCAACCTCACTGAGCTCGAGTTGTTTTGCAAGGAGGAATGGGAAAAAATGTCAGTCTCTCGATGTGCAAAACTGATAGAGACATACCCCAAGCGACTTACAGCTGTAATTGATTCTTCACAAAAAAATACTGTTTTATATGTTTGAAGCCTGAAATGTGGCAAAAGGTCGCAAAGTTCAAGGGGGCCGAATACTTTCGCAAGGCACTGTACCTCCCAACAATAGCTGGAAAGAGCTAGTCCGTGACAACTACATATGTACAGTAATGATGCACAATGTGCATATTATTTGTGATGATGGAGGAGTGACGATCCATGCATGGGGAAGTATTCCATGTATCCTTACACTGCAGGGAGTGGGAAAAGTCTGCAAAGAATTCTCCTTCTGGGAGTGACGACAAGGCTTGTGACATTACATAATTGGGATCAACTGGATTTAGTTACCAGGGTGCTACAGGTACAGTATGGCTCAATATACAACATCACTACTGACAAAGTAGCCTACTTCTTCTAGCCTATCTGAACTAACTGAGAGAAAGCTCTGACATCATGACATGAACGCCTGTATAAAATAGTGAATAACAGCCCCATTGACACAGGCTCTTCTTTTCAGATGGAGGCTGAATGATAAAATGAGGCATGTCCTTGGTACCCCAACACTATACTACACAGCAAATATAGATATGAGAAAGAGAGAGAGAGTTCAAGAGGAATAGGGAGCCCCTCAATTATCTCAAGTAGACACATTCCACTGAACTGGACTTCCCAGGGGCTCTTTGGGGAGGGGAGGGGAGGGGGGGGTCTCATGGGGTGCTCTTTCATGGCTCAGAGTCCCGGACAGGCCCCAAGGACCCTGATAAGGCCTGACAACAGATGGTTATTACCCGTAGTGAGGCTGATAGCCTGACTGCTCCTTATCTCACCTAGCGGATGGGAACAGGACCTCCAACCCCTAGAAGGTCCCCAAAATAACCTTTGTTGTCAGCATGACCGAGCAGAAGGTCAAACAAAGAGGCCCTCTATCTTTACCAGGTGGTGGTGGAGCGATTCTGGAGGAGGACAATCACACCTTTGTCTATGTGTCACAGTATAGAGTAAGCCGAAGTACCAGTAGATAGATGTATTGTGTAAAGGCCAATTTCTTGCAAATATATGTTGAAAATGTTTCCTAGTTATTTTGAAATGCACATAATAACAGTGTAAACTACTTCCTTCCGATGGAAATGAGGATGGAATCAACGTGTGCAGAGCCTGAATGTGATAATTGAAGATAAAATAGGAGCAGATCACGAGTTTTGGGTGATTGGGAACATCCATTTTGTATGTTTAATTTAAGTAAATAACAGCTCCATGTCCAATCAGAGTACTAAACCTTGTAAGGTGCTAAACCAATCAGAAACGGGAGTGGTGAGGTCATGGTATAATGGCACCGGAGGAGATGGCTGCAGTTTTACAGTCCCCTAACCAATTGTGCTATTGTGTGTTTTTTCGAGTTATTTGTAACTTATTTTGTACATAATGTTTCTGCCACCGTCTCTTATGACCAAAAAGAGCTTTGAGATATCAGGACAGCGATTACTCATCCCGTACTGCAAGAATAGTTTATTAATTTAACAAGTCAGACGCAAAGGATTTACTCCAGACACCAGACAAGGCCCTCATCCTCATCATTCGCAGGAGAAAGAAATGGAGATATCGGGGACGTAGGTATGGGTGCCTTGAAAGCATCCGACGGTGAGTGGGTAATCTAATCTGCCAACGTAAAATCACTGGATAATAAAATAGACGAACAACAAGCACGTATATCTTACCAACGGGACATTAAAAATTGTAATATCTTATGTTTCACTGAGTCATGGCTGAACCAGGACATGAATAACATACAGCTGGCGGGTTTTACACTTTTTCAGCAGGATCCAACAGCTGTTGGACGAAATCTAAGGAAGCCTCTAGAGTATCTCATGATAAGCTGTAGATCACACTATTTACTAAGAGAGTTTTCATCTATATTCTTTGTAGCTGTCTATTTACCACCACCGTTAATGGCACAAAGACCGCACTCAACGAGCTGTATTAGTCCATAAGCCAACAAGAAAATGCTCATCCAGAGGTGGCGCTCCTAGTGTCCGGGGACTTTAATGGAGGGAAACTTAAATCCATTTGACTTCATTTCTACCAGCATGTTACGTGTACACCAGGAGGAAAAAAACTCTAGACCACCTTTACTCCACACACAGAGACGCGTACAAAGCTCTCCCTCGCCCTCCATTAGGCAAATCTGACCATAATTCTATCCTCCTGATTTCTGATTACAAGCAAAAACTAAAGCAGAAAGCACCAGTGACTCAGTCAATAAAAAAGTGGTCAGATGAAGCCGATGCTTAGCTACAGGACTGTTTTGCTAGTACAGACTGGAATATGTTCTGAGATTCTTCCGATGACATTCAGGAGTACACCACATCAGTCACTGGCTTCATCAATAAGGGCATTGATGACGTCGTTCCCACAGTGACTGTATGTACATACCCCAACCATAAGTCATGGATTACAGGCAACATCCGCACTGAGCTAAAGGCTAGAGCAGCCGTTTTCAAGGAGTGGGACGCTAATATGAAATCCCGCTATGCCCTCCAACCAAACAGGCAAAACGTCAATACAGGACAAGATCGAATCGTACTACACCAGCTCCGATGCTCGTCAGATGAATCAGGGCTTTCAAACTATTACAGATTACAAAGGGAAGGACAGCCGCGAGCTGCCCAGTGACATGAGCTTACCAGACAAGCTAAATGACTTCTATGCTCTCTTCGAGGCAAGTAACACTGAAACATGCATGAGAACACCAGCTGTTCTGGACGACTGTGTGATCACGCTCTCTGTAGCCGATGTGAGTAAGACCTTGTGGCCGATGTGAGTAAGATGGGTCGCCCCCAGGTGGTAAGGGTAGGTAACTACACATATACCACACTGATCCTCAACACGGGGCCCCCTCGGGGATGCATTATCAGTCCCCTCCTGTACAACCTGTTCACTCATGACTGCCGATGACAACAGTGGTAGGCCTGATCACCAACAGCGATGAGACAGTTTATAGGGAAGAGGTCAGTGACCTGGCCGTGTGGTGCCAGGACAACAACCTCTCCCTCAATGTGATCAAGACAAAGGAGTTGATTGTTGACTACAAGAAAAGGAAGACCGAGCATGCCCCCATTCTCATTGATGGGGCTGTAGTGGAGCATGTTGAGAGCTTCAAGTTTCTTGGTGTCCACATCACCAACAAACTATCATGGTCCAAACACACCAAGACAGTCGTGAAGAGGGCACAGCAAAGCTTATTCCCCCTCAGGAGACAGAAAATATTTGTCAGATCCTCTAAAAGTTAAACCGCTGCTCCATCGGGAGCATCCTGAGGGGTTGCATCACTGCCTAGTATGGCAACTGCTCGGCCTCCGACTGCAAGGCACTACAGAGAGTAGTGCGTACGGCCCAGTACATCACTGGGGCCAAGCTTCCTGCCATCCAGGACCTCTATACCAGGAAGTGTCAGAGGAAGGCCCTAAAAATCTTCAAAGACTCCAGCCACCCTAGTTATAGACTGTTCTCTCTGCTACCGCACAGCAAGTGGTACCGGAGCGCCAAGTCTAGGTCCAAAAGTCTTCTTAACAGCTTCTTTCCCCAAGCCTTAAGATTCCTGAACAGCTAATCAAATGGCTACCCAGATTATTTGCATTGCCCCCCCCCCCCCCCTCTTTTACGTTACTGCTACTCTCTGTTTATTATCTATGCGTAGTCACTTTAACTCTACCTACATGTACATATTACCTCAATTACCCCAACTATCTATTGCTCCGCACACTGACTCTGTACCGGTACCCCCTGTATATAGCCTCACTATTGCTATTTTACTGCTGCTCTTTAGTTATTTGTTACTATCAAACTACTTTCTTAACACTTATTTTTCTTAAAAATACATTGTTGGTTAAGTGCTTGTAAGTAAATATTTCACTGTAAAGTCTACAACTGTTGTATTCGGCACATGTGACCAATAACATTTGATTTGATTGATTTGATTAATCTAACATGGCTCCTTGATATCACTCTAAACAAAGGAAGGTGTAGCCTGAGCAGTGGACCTTGGTGGGAGGAGCTATAGGAGGGCTCATTGTAATGTCTGGAATGAATCAATGGAACGGAGTTAAACACGTTGTTTCTGTATGTTTGATGTTTGATACCATTCCATTTATACCATTCCAGCCATTACAATGAGCCTGTCCTCCTATAGCTCCTCACACCAGCCTTCTCTGAGCCTGAGGTACCATAAGGTACGGTGTGTGTTGAAATGGTGTTGTGCTTGGGTAAACTTTTCCATGAGTCAGGATGAGTATGGAACTAACCCTGTAATGATGTGTTGCATTCTGCCCACAGGTAGGCAGGCCTACAGTATGCAGGTGAGCTAATGATGATCCCCATCTCAGAGGAAGATTTCCAGGATACAAATTATGTGAGTGACTCAATTTGGGTCATAGATGGAAAAAGTATGTTTGGAGCACAGGTATTTGCTGGCTCTAGCCACTCCCCGCTGCATCTTCATCTTGAAATAGTGACCTCTGGATGACCTGCTGAATCGTCCACATCAGTCAAGCACTCAAACATCCCTTGAGTCCAAATAAAGGAAAGTTCTTAAAAGCAACTTGAGAGCTTAAAACTATGATAGAAACATTATGCATGAATCTCAAGCCACTTTCTCCCTTAAATTAAAGCAAGAATTGACAACCATAGAGGAAGTTTGTTAAAAACATATATCTTCTATTAATCCTATTTAACGGCCATGTCTACACAGCAAATTCTCCAGTGTTAAAATCAATTCTGAGATTGTTAAATGTAACACTTTTCCATAGTCTTCAGTGTATATAAGTCCACACAGATGCAATAAGTCCTACCACTTAAAGATCAGATTAGTTTAGAAAAATGTTTGTTGTTCATCTTTGTGTTGTATAAGATTAATCAATCAAGGCAAAAACATAGATATTGGAAACAAACAATTCCAAAAAATCAACCTGCAACAGAGCATGCTGAGAAATGTGATATTGAGTCCCCTCCCATGTCTTTTTTTTACTCTGAGAGAGTTAATGGGAATGAACTCAACTCTGGAAATGTAACACTTGGTAAATAGTGGATTTAACACTCTGGAGTGGGACATAGGTATCTGAGGCCGTGTTTAATCAACTCTCGAATCAACACCTTACAACTCTAGAAATGTTACACTGAAAATACTAGCCGACATCCGCATAGCGGTTGTTTTGGCGGTGCCGGAGGTGGAACTTTGTTAGAGCTGTCAAATCCACATGCGGGTCCTTGCATTTCCTTATTGAGGACACTGCCATTGGATGCAACGAAACCATACACAAATTAATATCTGACAAATCCCATACAGCCGAGTTAGAATTCATGCAGCCGTGTTACAAGTTCAAACACTCGAAAACATGCAAGACACCTGCTATTTTCATGACATGTACTGACCAGGTGAATCCAGTTGAAAGCTATGATCCCTTATTGATGTCAAATGTTAAATCCACTTCAATCAGTGTAGATGAAGGGGAGGAGACAGGTGAAAGAAGGATTTTTAAGCCTTGAGACAATTGAGTCATGGATTGTGTATGTGTGCCATTCAGATGGTGAATGGGCAAGACAAAGTTCCTTTGAACGAGGTATGGTAGTGGGTGCCAGGCGCACCAGTTTGTGTCAAGAACTGCAACGTTGCTGAGTTTTTCACACTAAACAGTTCCCCATGTGTATGAAGAATGGTCCACCACCCAAAGGACATCCAGCCAACTTCAAACAACTGTGGGAAACGTTGGAGTCAACATGGGCCAGCATCTCTTTGGAATGGTTTCGACACCTTGTAGAGTCCAAGCCCCGACAAATTGAGGCTGTTCTTAGGGCAACTCAATATTAGGGCAACTTAGTGTTTTGTACACAAGTCGATGTGCACGGGTGCGAGGTAATTGAGGTAGCTATGCACATATAGGTAGGGGTAAAAGCAACAGGATAGATAATAGACAGTAGCAGCAGCGTATGTGGTGAAAGTGTGTGTGTGTGAGTATGTGTGTGACGTCAGTAGGCATGTGTGTGCATGTTATGTGTGTGTGGGTGTATCTAGGGCATGTGTGAGTGTGTATGTGTGTGTTGGGGTGTCAGCGTAAGTATCTGTGAGTGTGTGGTTAGAGTCCAGTGTGTGCAGTCATTGCAAGAGACTTTGAGCAAAAAAGGGTCAATGCAGGTAGCCATTTGATTAACTATTTAGCAGTCTTGTATTTTTGCCTTTGAGGGAGATGTTGTCATCCTGGCAACACACTGCAAGGTCTCTGATCTCCTCCCTATAGGCTGCCTCATCATCGTTGGTGATCAGTCCTAACCAACGTCGTGTCATCAGTAAACTTGATGATGGTGTTGGAGTCATGCATGGCAACTCAGTCGTTTAGCAGTCTTATGGCTTGGGGGTAGACGCTGTTCAATTTCCTGTTGGTTCCAGCACATCCGGCATGCTGACCATCAACATGGAGGCCCCTCAGGGGTGTGTGTTTAGTCCCTTCCGGTACTTCCTTTTCACCCACGACTGCGTGGCCGTGCATGACATTCTTATCGGATCTGTGGATCTTAATATTTTTCCTCATAATCCTGGACTATAGGTTCTCAATCAGAGGCAGGTGTTGTTAGTTGTCTCTGATTGAGAATCATACTTAGGGAGCCTTTTTCCACCTGTGTTTCGTGGGTGTTTATTTTCTGTTTTGTGTGTCATCAGTAGACAGGACTGTTTCGTTTGTTCGTTCTTCCTAGTTGTTATTTTGTTTAGTGTTCAGTTGTGATTATATTAAAAATCATGAACACTTACCACGCTGCACCTTGGTCCTCACCTTCTCCTTCATACGACGACCGTTACAGCTACCCCAAACTGGAAGTCTTCCGACTTGCTTGGAAAGACAGTACCGTGCAGTATCAAAGAGCCCTCACTGCTGCTCCATCATCCTATTTTTCCAACTTAATTGAGGAAAATAAGAACAATCCAAAATATGTTTTTGATACTATCGCAAAGCTAACTAAAAACCAGCATTCCCCAAGAGAGGATGGCTTTCACTTCAGCAGTGATAAATTCATGAACTTCTATGGGGAAAAGAAGGCAAATTACGGACTCCTCTTTCAATCTATGTAGTCCTCCAAAGCTCAGTTGTCCTGGGTCTGCACAACTCTGCCAGGACCTAGGATCAAGGGAGACACTCAAGTTTTTTAATTCTATATCTCAAGATTATTTTGATGAAAATAATCATGGCCTCTAAACCTTCAAGTTGCATTCTGGACCCTATTCCAACTAAACTACTGAAAAAGCTGTTTCCTGTGCTTGGCCCTCCTATGTTGAACATAATAAACGTCTCTCTATCCACCGGATGTGTACCAAACTCACTAAAAGTGGCAGTAATAAAGCCTCTCTTGAAAAAGCCAAACCTTGACCCAGAAAATACAAAAAACTATCCCGCCACTCGGACATGTAGACTTCAGGGGTCTCTTCGGAGGTGGGAATCAAGGGAGACAGGGAACAGATTCCCTCTCCCTCCTACGTTCTCGATGCTGCCCATCGATCCGGATGGTTAAGGCTATGAGGGAGTCATGGTTCATGGGCAGCTCCCGGGCTTCAAGCTAATTTTTGATCACCTCCAATAATCCATGAAGGAACATGTCGAACAATGCTCAGGACACTGTGGTAGGTTGGGAGATTGCGGGTGTGTCCTGCTGCCCAGTGGGGAATTTGCGGAATTGCTTCAGCAAAGTCTTGAACGCCAGATCATGGCATTCTGCCAGGTTATGGAGTCCCTCCAAAATACTTTGAAGTAACTCCTCATTTCGTCCAATGGTGGCTCCTTGCAGGGAGACAGCATTGTGGAGCTGGTCTGAGTCTGCTTCGTCGGTCATGGCCAGTTCATACTATCTCTTTTAGGAAGACTCAGATGCAGACAGTGTCAAAGTAACAAAAGTTTATTACTAGAGCAGGGGGCAGGTGAAACGACAGGTCAATGAAAGGCAGAGGTCGGTATTCCAGATCAGCAGTCTCAGGGTCAGGGCAGGCAGAGGTCAATAATCCAGTCTGGTTGGGCAAGGTACAGGATGGCAGGCAGGCTCAGGGTCAGGGCAGGCAGAATGGTCAAAACTGGGAAAACTAGAAAACAGGAACTATAGAAAAGACACGAGCAAGGGGAAAAACGCTGGTAGGCTTGACGAACAAAACGAACTGGCAACAGACAAATAGAGAGCACAGGTATAAATACACAGGGGATAATAAGAGGAGATGGGAGACACCTGATGGAGGGGGGGGGGTGGAGACAAGCAAAAAGACAGGTCAAACAGATCAGGGTGTGACAAAGTGGTACCATTCCTTCACTTCATTATAACATCTTCGGTGTGACATACTCTTACGTGACACCCAGAATGCATTGTATAATGTCAACAAACATGGCGCCACACATAGATGGCAAATCGCTTAGCATTAGCTCATTGTAATCAGTACAACCTTCAAAAAAGTATTTTACACACATCATAGGTGTCCATTATGCAATAATAGGAATGCTTTATTTGTCATCAGTACTTGAAAGCATGTGAATAAAACTGTAAATACATTATGCTTCAAAGGTTTATGTTTCTGTCTCTGTATGATATTGTAAATATATCCAATGCAAAAAACAACATTTAAATGGTCTTAATATTAATTTGCATATAGTAAGAGTGTCCATGATTGAGTCTTTGAATGAAGAGATTGAGATAAAACTGTCCAGTTTGAGTGTTTGTTGGAGCTCGTTACAGTTGCTAGCTGCAGCGAACTGAAAAGAGGAGCGACCCAGGGATGTGTGTCCTTTGGGGACCTTTAACAGAATGTGACTGGCAGAACGGGTATCTTCTCTGGGATATTCAGGACGGTAGCGTCCCAACCCCGCCAACAGCCAGTGAAAGTGCAGGGTGCCAAATTCAAAAGAACAAAAATCTCATAATTAAAATTCCTCAAGCATACAAGTATTTTACACCATTTTAAAGATAAAATCTCATTAATTCAGCCACAGTGTCTGATTTTTCCCGCAAAAGAGAGGAGTCACAAAAAGCAGAAATATAGATCAAATTAATCACTAACCTTTGATGATCTTCATCAGATGACACTCATTGGACTTCATGTTACACAATACATGAATGTTTTGTTCGATAATGTTTTTATCGAAAAATCTCATTTTACATTGGCGTGTTGTGTTCAGTAGTTCCAAAATATGCGGTGATTTTGCAGAGAGCCACATCAATTTACAGAAATACTCATAATAAACATTGATAAAAGATACAACTATTATACATGGAACTTTAGATAAACTGCAACCGCTGTGTCAGATTTCAGAAAAAGCACACTATGCAATAATCTGAGTACGGCGCTCAGAGACCTAAACAGCCAAAGAGATATCCGCCATGTTGTGTAGTCAACATTATTCAGAAATAGCATTAGAAATATTAACTTACCTTTGATGATCTTCATCAGAATGCCCTCCCAGGAATCCCAGTTCCACTCCAAATACCTTCCTTTATTAGGGCGTTTGGTAAAAAAATCCAAACGCGATTGCAAGTCCAGCCGAGAAGTCGGACGAAAAGTCCAAAAGGTTATATTACAGGTCGTAGAAACATGTCAAACTAAATATAGAATCAATCTTTAGGATGTTTTTCACATAAATCTTCAAAAAGCAATGGAACGCAAGCAAACTTTCACATGACCACGCATCACGAGCTTGTGGCAATCTGCCAGACACCTGACTCATTCCTCTCTCATTTGGCCCCACTTCACAGTAGAAGCATCAAACAAGGTTCTAAAGACTGTTGACATCTAGTGGAAGCCTTAGGAAGTACAACATGACCAATATCCCACAGCATTTTCAATAGGGAATTAGTTGAAAAACGACCAACCTCAAATTTCCCACTTCCTGGTTGGATTTCCTCTCAGGTTTTTGCCTGCCATATGAGTTCTGTTATACTCACAGACATCATTCAAACAGTTTTAGAAACTTCAGAGTGTTTTCTATCCAAATATACTAAGTATATGCATATTCTAGCTTCTATGGCTGAGTAGCACGCAGTTTACTCTGGGCACCTTATTCATCCAAGCTACTCAATACTGCCCCCCAGTCACCAAGAAGATAAAGGAGCATTGGTGGAAAATCAGATGGCCGAATGGTAAAGAACATCTAGCCGCTCGAGAGCACCTTTACCTGCCGATCTATAAATTATGTCTCCGTAATCTAGCATGGGTGGGTAGGATGGTCATCTGAATCAGGGTTAGTTTGGCAGCTGTGGTGAAAGAGGAGCGATTACGATAGAGGAAACCAAGTCTAGATTTAACTCTAGCCTGCAGTTTTGATATGTACTGAGAGAAGGACAGTGCAACGTCTAGCCATACTCTCAAGTACTTGTATGCAGTGACTACCTAAAGCTCTAAACCCTCAGAGGTAGTAATAACACCTGTGGGAAGAGGTGCATTCTTCTTACCAAACCACATGACCTTTGTTTTGGAGGTGTTCAGAACAACGTTAAAACCTCTCTGGGATATGTTGGACGCTAGCGTCCAGAGCACCAAATTCAAATAAATTACTATAAAAATCAACACTTTCATGAAATCACACATGCATGAAATTACACATGCAAGATAGCAAATTAAAGCTACACTTGTTGTGAATCCAGCCAACATGTCAGATTTCAAAAAGGCTTTTCAGTGAAAGCAAATGATGCTATTATCTGAGGATAGCAGCATAGTAAGCAAAGAGAGAGAAGCATATTTCAACCCTGCAGGCGCGACACAAAACTCAGAACTAAAAATATAATTCATGCCTTACCTTTGACAAGCTTCTTTTGTTTGCACTCCAATATGTCCCATAAACATCACAAATGGTCCTTTTGTTCGATTAATTCCGTCAATATATATCCAAAATGTCAATTTATTTGGCGCGTTTGATCCAGAAAAACACCAGTTCCAACTACAAAATATCTCAAAAGTTACCTGTAAACTTTGCCAAAACATTTCAAACTACTTTTGTAATACAACTTTAGGTAACAATCTGTAGCTAGTTTTCTGGTCACGCACCTCTATCTAACAATACACTTCAAGTTACCCTCATTCAAGATGGCCGTACTTCTTCATTGACAAAGGAAAAACCTCAACCAATTTCTAAAGACTGTTGACATCCAGTAGAAGAGATAGGAACTGCAAGAAGGTCCCTTATAAATCTGGATTCCCAATGAAACCACATTGAAAAGAGAGTGACCTCAAAAAACAAACAAATCTGAATTGTTTGTCCTCTGGGTTTCGTTCTGTTATACTCACAGACATGATTCAAACAGTTTTAGAAAAATCAGAGTGTTTTCTATCCAAATATACTAATAACATGCATATCTTATCTTCTGGGGATGAGTAGCAGGCAGTTGAATTTGGGCATGCATTTCATCCGGATGTGAAAATACTGCCCCCTGTCACCAAGAAGTTAAAGGTAGAGAAAGCTTGTTGGACACTAAGTAAGCTTTATTGGAGAGAATTTAACAAAACATCCGGGGAGGGGCTAGCTGAGTATAAGACTGTATCATCTGCATATAAACGGTTGACAGAGCTTCCTACTGCCTGAGCTATGTTGTTGACGTAAATGGAGAAGAGCGTGGGGTCTAGGATTGAGCCTTTTGGTACTCCCTTGGTGAAAGGCAGTGGCTGAGACAGCAGACTTTCTAACTTCATGCACTGCACTTTTTGAGAGAGATAGGTAGCAAACCAGGCCAAAGACCCCTCAGAGACACAAATACTCCTTAGCCGGCTCACAAGAATGGAATGGTCTACCGTATTAAAAGCTTTGGCCAAGTCAATAAAAATAGCGGCACAATATTGCTTAGAATTTAAGGGCAGTGGTGACATCATGGAAGACCTTTAAGTTTTTCCAACACTTTTGATTAACAGGAAAAAATAGAAATATGCCTATAACAGTTAAGATCCGCTTGATCTCCCCTTTAAATAAAGGACGAACTGTGGCTGCCTTTCAAGCAATGGGAACCTCCCCAGAAAGGAGAGACAGGTTAAAAGGGTTGGAGATAGGCTTAGCGATGATAGGGGCAGCAACCTTAAAGAAGAAAGGGTCTAAGCCATCTGACCCAGATGTTTTTTGGGGGTCAAGTTTAAGGAGCTCCTTTAGCACATCGGACTCAGTGACTACCTGCAGCGAGAAACTTTGTAGCTGGGCAGGGGAAAAAGAGGGAGAAGCATCGGGGATAGTCACATGAGGAAGGGGTGGGAGATGAGGAACTGTTGGATGGGCAAGGAGGCATGGCTGAGTCAAATAGGAATCCTGACTAAATGAAGTGGTGATTAAAGAGCTCAGCCATGTGCTTCTTGTCAGTAACAACCACATCATCAGCATTAAGGGACATGGGCAGCTGTGAGGAGGGTTTATTCTCCAGGTCTTTAACCATTTTCCAGAACTAGACCCACAGAGAGAGAATTAGAACTGCTCCTTAAAGTAACTAACATTGGACTTCCGGATAGCCTGAGCGTACTTATTTCTCATTTGCCTGAACGATAGCCAGTCAGCCTGCGTGTGCCGAGCCTTTCGCCAAATGCAAATCTTAAGGTGGAGTAACTGCAAGATCACGGTCGAAACCAGGGGCTAAACCAGTTTTTAATTCTAATTTTATTTATGGGAGTGTGTTGGTTAACAATACCACTGAAAATATCAAAACAGTAGGGCCAAGCGTCTTCGACAGAGGGGCTCAAGCTGATTCTATACCATTCTACAGAGGCCCGTTCATGAAGAAAGTTATTTTTAGCAAGTGTCTATGACAAATCAGGACAGTTCGTTTCACTGAGCAGCCATTACGAACACAGGCTATAAAACAGTGATCACTAAGGTCATTACACAAAACACCAGACTGGTACCTATCAGGATTATTTGTAAGGATAGCATCGAGGAGAGTAGCCTTTTCTGGGTTTTTGGAGTCATACCATGTGGGATTGGTGATAATCTGAGAAAGATTTATGGAGTCCCATTGCTTTAGGACTTGGTCAGGTGGTTTAAGCATGTCACCTAGCAGGACAAATTCAGACTTCCTCTGTAGAGGATCTCTGCTGCAATCAGGCCGTTATGGTAGAGTGGTCAGATGGTAGCCGCTCCACAGTAAAAGGCACATGACAGCCGGCTTGGAGTTTGCCAAAAGGCACCTAAAGGACTCTCAGACCATGAGAAACAAGATTCTCTGGTCTGATGGAATCAAGGTTTAACTCTTTGGCCTGAATGCCAAGCGTCAAGTCTGGAGGAAACCTGGCACTGTCCCTATGGTGAAGAATATTAGTGGCAGCATCATGCTGTGGGGATGTTTTTCAGCAGCAGGGACTGAGAGACTAGTCAGGATCGAGGGAAAAATGAATGGATCAAAATACAGAGAGATCCTTGATGAAAACCTGCTCCAGAGCGCTCAGGACCTTAGACTGGGGTGTAGGTTCACCTTCCAACAGGACAATGACCCTAAGCACACAGTCAAGACAGTGCAGGAGTGGCTTTGTTGCAAGTCTCTGACTGTCCTTGAGTGGCTCAGCCGGAGCCCGGATTTAAACCAGATCGAACATCTTTGGAGAGACCTGAAAATACCTGTGCAGCCATGCTCCCCATCCAACCTGACATAGCTTGAGAGGATCTGTAGATAAGAATGGGATAAACTCCCCAAATACAGTTGTGCCAAGCTTGTAGCGTCATACCCACAAAGACTCAGGGCTGTAATCACTGCCAAAGCGTCTTCAACAAAGTACTGAGTAAAGGGTCTGAAAACCTATGTAAATGTTATATATCATTTTAAAACCTTGCTTTGTCATTATGTGGTATTGTGTGTGGATTGATGAGGGAAAAATAAACAATTTAATTCCTTTTAGAATAAGACTGTAATGTAGCAAAATGTGGTTAAAGGCCAAGGGGACTGAATATTTTCTAAAGGCACTGTACATACTGTATGCTACAGTAGAAATGACAACGCAATATACAGAAAATAAGTCACTTACTTTGATAGGAACGCAAAACACATCCAAAGGTATTGTCTGTGAGGAAAATAACAATGAAGGCAATGCGAGCACCAGCCAGAAAATGTGCCACGCGGAAAAGGTTTGTGTAAGACTGCGCAAAAGTCTACATACTTTGTCTGCGGATGCACTGGGGAAGTGCTTGGGCTCACCTCCAACAGAGACATTTGTCCAGCTCAGTAATGCCTCGAACATAAATTGTCCGCAACAGTGATATGGACTACTTCTATGTTAATTCATGAGGAGACGGAACACACCTCAATTCAAACTGTTATTAGAAAATAAAACTTGTTAGAAAATAAATTGAAATTGATAAGTTTAAAGATTAAAAAACTTTAAAGCCTATAGATAATTAGCAGGCAACACGGCTTAACTGTCCTGTTACGTAACAATCACATCTTGGAACAGTGAATGCATTCTGACACCACGCGCATAAAACAACTCGCGCTGGGACGACAGGTGACATCAATAAAGGATCATAGCTTTCACCTGGATTCACTAGGTCAGTCTATGTCATGGAAAGAGCAGGTGTTTATAATGTTTTGTACTCTTAGTGTATTCCTCGTGTCACTATTTCTATAAAACAAATGTAATCTTTATCTTTAAGTCTGCATTGTTGGAAAATTACTCATAAGTTGTCACGCCCCGGGTTGTTACACCTGTCTTTGTGATTATCTCCACCCACCTCCAGGTGTCACACGTTTTCCCCATTATTCACAGGGTATTTATTCTTATGTTCTCTGTCTGTTGCCAGTTCGTCTTTAAAAAAAAAAAAAAAATGAATTTTTTACCCCTTTTTCTCCCCAATTTCGTGGTATCCAATTGTTGTAGTAGCTACTATCTTGTCTCATCGCTACAACTCCCGTACGGGCTCTGGAGAGACGAAGATTGAAAGTCATGCGTCCTCCGATACACAACCCAACCAGCCGCACTGCTTCTTAACACAGCGCACCTCCAACCCGGAAGCCAGCCGCACCAATGTATCGGAGGATACACCGTGCACCTGGCAACCTTGGTTAGCGCGCACTGCGCCCGGCCCACCACAGGAGTCGCTGGTACGCGATGAGACAAGGACATCCCTACCGACCAAGCCCTCCCTAACCCGGACGACGCTAGGCCAATTGTGCGTCGCCCCACGGACCTCCTGGTCACGGCCGGTTACGACAGAGCCTGGGCGCGAACCCAGGGACTCTGATGGCACAGCTGCAGTACAGCGCCCTTAACCACTGCGCCACCCGGGAAGCCGTTGCCAGTTCGTCTTGTCTTGTCAAGTCTCAGATGTTTGTCCCTGATTCGGCCCGGCCTCAGGTCCTGGAACGGGCTCACTCCTCCAGGCTTACCTGTCATCCTGGTGTCCGTTGTACCCTGGCTTTCCTCCAACAACGCTTCTGGTGGCCCACCATGACTCCTGATGTCTCGGACTTCGTCGCTGCATGCATGGTGTGTGCTCAAAATAAGACTCCGCGGCAAGCTCCGTCTGGCCTCCTTCAGCTACTCCCTGTTCCTCATCGCCCCTGGTCCCATATTTCCCTGGATTTTGTCACTGGGCTTCCCCCGTAAGATGGCAACACCACCATCCTGACAGTGGTGGATAGGTTCTCCAAAGCCGCCCATTTCATCCCTCTCCCCAAGTTACTGTCAGCCAAGGAGACAGCCCAGCTCTTGGTGCAGCACGTCTTCTGAATCAATGGACTCCCGGTCGACATTGTCTCTGATCGGGGTCATCAGTTCTCGTCCCGATTCTGGAAGGCGTTCTGCACCCTTATCGGGTCGTCGGCCAGCCTGTCCTCCGGGTTTCATCCCCAATTCAACGGCCAGCCGGAGTGAACCAATCAAGACATGGAAACAACACTTTGATGTCTCGTCTGTAGTAACCCCACCACCTGGAACCAGCCATTGGTGGGGGTGGAGAATGATAGGAACACTCCTCCCTGCTCGGCCACTGGACTCACCCCATGGAGCACTCAAAGGGGGAATCAGCCCCCGCTCTTCCCGGAGCAAGAAGTAGAGGTCAACATACCCTCAGCCCAGATGTTCATCCGCCGCTGTCGGCATACCTGGAAAAGTGCTTTCGCCTCTTCTCAAGACCACTTCTAGGTACCGTCGTCAATCGGACCGCCACCGGACTCCGGCTCCCCACTATCGTCTCGGGCAGAGGGTATGGTTGTCTACACGGGACCTGCCCCTCCGGATGGAATCCCTCAAAGTTTTCCCCCCGTTTCATTGGTCCTTTCCCCGTTTCTAGAGTCCTTAGTCCCACTGCTGCTGCTGTTACCCCGTACCATCCGTATACACCCTACTTTACATGTGTCCAGGATTAAGCCCTTGTCTCACAGCCCTTTATCTTCTGTTTCTAGGCCCATCGCTCCTCCACGTGTCATCGATGTCCAGCCAGCATACATTGTGAAATGCCTCCTGAGTGTTCGACCATGTGGCAGGGGTTTACACTACCTGATTGACTGGGAGGGTTATGGCCCAGAAGAGAGATGCTGCGTTCCCGCTATAGACATCCTGGAACTGGCCCTCACCCCGGTCAACCAGGTAGGCGCCCAGGTAGGATGCCAGGTGGCGGCCCTAGAGGGTGTGTACTGTCACCCCCAGATCTGTTTCATCTGTCTTTGTAATTGTCTCCACCCACCTCCAGGTGTCACCCGTTTTCTCCATTATTCCCAGGGTATTTATTCCTGTGTTCTCTGTTTGTCTGTTGCCAGTTCGTCTTGTCTTGTCAAGTCAACCAGCATGTTTCCGTGCTCCTAATTTTTCAAGTCTCTGTTTTTCTAGTCCTCCCGGTTCTGACCTTTGCCTGCCCTGACCTCGAGCCTGCCACTCTGTACCTCCTGGACTTTGACCTGGTCTATGATCTTTTGCCTGTCCACGTCCTGTCTCTTGCCTGCCCCTTGTTTTATAATAAATATCAGAGACTCTAACCATCTGCCTCCCATGTCTGCATCTGGGTCTCACCCCGTATCGTTATATAAGTAAGCATTATACTGTTAGTCTACACCTGTTGTTCACAAAGTATGTTATGAATAACATTTGATTTTGATGAGCTTTTTTTTATTATTATTTATTATTATTATTATTATTTTTTGCTAATGGCCCTATACAGCTCATTGAGTGTGGTCTTAGTGCCAGCATCGGTTTGTGGTGGTAAATAGATCAAAATTCTCTAGGTAAATAGTATGGTCTGCACCTTATGAGATATTCAAACTCAGGCGAGCAAAAACTTGAGACTTCCTTAACATTTGAGATCGCGCATCAGCTGTTGTTGTTAACAAAGCGACACACCCCTCCTCCCTTCATCTTTCCCGAGTCTGCCGTCTGGTCTTGACGATGCATACAAAAAACAGGCACAATTCATATTTTCCATGTCCTCGTTCAGTCACAACTCTGAGGTACCGTTGAAAGGATAGTCCCAAATGGAGCTCATCCAGTTTATTCTCCAGTGACTGCGCTTTCACCAATAGAATAGATGGCAACTGTGTTTTTTTTGCCCAACGACATAGTCTCGTCAGGATGCAACCTATCCTGCATCTCTTTCACCGCCAATTCCTCTTTCGAGTCCCTGGGATTAGGGCCTGGACCAGAGTAAACAGAACGTCCAGAGTTGCCGACTTGTTGAAGTAGACATTTCCATCCATATTGAGGTTAGTGATCGATGTTCTGAAGACCAGAAGCTGTTTTAGTCATCGGAAATGATGGTGGAGACATTATATACAAAAAAAGGTTACGATCTGCGGTCAAGAGCCCATAAGACGGCTACTATCAACTGCAGCCGCTCACCGATTTGTCAGATCATACCGCAGTTACACCTCAAACACCGCCAAAACATCTGCTATGTGGATGTCGGCCAACGCGGGTTAACACTCAATCTGATTGAACTGATGCCTTAGTAACACTGGCCAATTTGCTGTGTATCAACGTTTGCTGCACATACGTGCTCCAGAGAAGCTAGAACAATTGAATGTGACAAGAGGGCAAAAACAGTGTAACAATAGAACACCAATGAGTTTCACCTCATTGCTCATCTGTATGACTGTGATATCAGTGACATGTCACAAATCTCTTAAAGCAGGCTGCGGGACAAATACTTTCTTTACACAAACACATTCCTTGAGAACAACTGACTTGTTTCCTGTTCATGTCCTATTTGTGGACAATCGTCATGCTCTACGCAGTAGCTGTGAAAGAGGCATACATTCTTGTCTATTAATAGTCCAACTGTAATCAGTATTTTTAGTGATGGTTAAATGAGGTAACATTTACCACAAGGCTCTCTTTCAACAAAAGATACTATTCCAGACCATTTTTCAAACTATACCAAGTTAATTTTACATGTGTTACTAACAATCACCTGCTACTGACCAATGATTTATGCTTTACCACAAGTACCTTATTTTCAAAGTCGTGGGTTCCCAAACGATTTGTGCATGAGCGTGACCCATCTAAATGTTCTTATTAACGAAACAATCTTTCTAATCACAGTCCATTCTTAAGCTGTGACCCTAAAATGGGTCTCAACTCTGGTGGCCTAAGACCTTGTTGCTTATCCCAACCACCACCTCTGACATGCACGTACACACGCACACAAGCACACATGCACACACGCACACACGCCTGCTAATTGGGCAACTAAAAGTACATGACAATTGTTCATCGAATGGTTGGCACATCAATGTTGCATGTGAGTGGAACTGAATTGGAAATTATACTGGATACAAAACAAATCCAGTACATCTTTTCACTTTTCTTTTCATGTAGCTAGGTTTTTTTTTCCACACAACTAAACCAAATGCCAGGAAGTTGTAAATCGTTTGATTGAAGGGACAGACAAAATGGCACCACAGTGTTCTTCACCCGCCTATAGATGGCTTGTACTGTTTTAAAAAAAAACTTTGTCCCAAACACTAGGACAACAAAAACAAGTGCAATCAGCTTTCTCCCATTACCAAGTCAACACAACAACAATAATCACCACGCAATGATATCAAAGAGCTTTCAAATAAAACAATTGTCTCAATCTTTTTTGTACAAAATTAAAAACTTAGATTAAGGAATTAGAATAAGAAAGTCAGATGGCAAAAGTGCATGAATCACCGTACATTGACCTATTGTGGCACCAATAAAAAATAGTAATTAATACATCAAAAGATAATGCCCTATGTCCGGGCAAAAATATATTTAAAAATATATATTTGATTTCTCATTGTTGAACATAAAAGACCATAAAAAATACCAGCAAATCAGCTCCAAGTTATTTTAATTTTGGAAATCTGTTCCAAGGTATTCCCATGTATAATAGATACAGTGGGGCAAAAAAGTATTTAGTCAGCCACCAATTGTGCAAGTTCTCCCACTTAAAAAGATGAGAGAGGCCTGTACTTTTTATCATAGGTACACTTCAACTATGACAGAGAAAAACAATCCAGAAAATCACATTGTAGGATTTTTAATGAATTTATTTGCAAATTATGGTGGAAAATATGTATTTGGTCACCTACAAACAAGCAAGATTTCTGGCTCTCACAGACCTGTAACTTCTTATTTAAGAGGTTCCAAGTTCTCCCACTTAAAAAGATGAGAGAGGCCTGTAATTTTCATCATAGGTACACTTCAACTATGACAGACAAAATGAGAAAAAAAAATCAGAAAATCACATTGTAGCATTTTTAATGAATTTATTTGCAAATTATGGTGGACAATAAGTATTTGGTCACCTACAAACAAGCAAGATTTCTGGCTCTCACAGACCTGTAACTTCTTCTTTAAGAGGCTACTCTGTCCTCCACTCGTTACCTGTATTAATGGCACCTGTTTGAACTTGTTATCAGAATAAAAGACACCTGTCCACAACCTCAAACAGTCACACTCCAAACTCCACTATGGCCAAGACCAAAAAGTCCCACCCAAAATGTTGTTATTGCTGTCTCTTGTAAATACAGAAAATAGCAGTGTGGTTCTCACCTATCTTCTCACACTGGAGCTGAATGCGGATGAGAGCAGTGCTTTACTCTGTTAGCATGAACACGACTAATAAAGTTGCGAAGGAAAACAGCACAATAATGTGAGTTGATATTGTCCCAGGGTGGGACACCCAGTGAAGTGAGTGCACCCAGTATGCCTTAATTCCTGTAAAAAAAGAACCGGTTATTGTTTCTGTCCATGATGATAAAATCGCTCTCATAGGTGGAGTCACACGCATACAGAGTTTCACACAAACAAAACATTAGGTTAAAAGGTAGTAACAGGCTTCTCAAAATACCGTTTTAATTCAATGTTGAAAAAAATATTCATGTAAATATTATTCAAATGTTTGTGGCTCTGTAAAGCAGAGGTAAGATCTCATGAATCCTACTGTCTTTTGTTGTTGGTGGCCTCTCGTGCTCAGTAATAAAATGGGGGGGCTTTGACATCAATTAGCAATGAGCTAACACATTAAAACAAAGTCCTGTTCGAAAGTGTTAAAATTCAGCACACTCCTCCGAACACGTGGAAGGAATTTTCAGGGCTTACGCACCACAATGAGAAAGCTCTCAATGCCACTATCAGCAAGCCGGACAATTACTGAATGCTTTATGTCAGATTTCCAACCCCATTAGGAGGAGGATCTCTTTAAGTCTCAGAGAAAAATCCAGATCCAAAAAGATTCCAGATGACAACACTATATTACAGCAAAATGTAAGAAAATTGACAGGATTACGTTCAGCATTGATCCCAACACAATGTTACACGGGAAAAAGTCAACAAAGTTTAGGATGTGAGACTCGGCTGATAAAGGAAAGTCTTGGAAGTGAATGGAGTATTCTGAATGGCCTCCTTACAAACAGGTGTTTCTGTCTTGTGTTGTGGTAACCAGCCACTGTTTGTGCTGCTGCCCAGTTTTTACTTCACATATTCCCATGTACGCACATCATAGGAAAGAAAGAGGATTCACTGACTCCTAATAGGTTCTAAACGATTTCCTTAGTCACAGGGTTTGCTTTGGTTTTGTTTTGTTCCTTGGGCTTTTCTAACACTTTTGTACTGTGTATTTGTAATGCACGTCTCATAGGTAAGTTATAGAACAGCCAACCAGCATCAATGTTGAAGTGACATATTAGTCAGACTTCAGAATTTAGACAGTTTGACCAGCAATTACTAAACTATTATGTAACAGCACTGTTGGTACGTTCACTTTGTTGAGGGGGCGGGGTGCGGAACTTAGGTAGGCTTTCATCTCAATGCAAAATCATGGGCATTGATATGGAGTTGGTCCCCCCTTTGCTTCTATAACAGCCTCCACTCTTCTGGGAAGTCCTTCCACTAGATGTTGGAACATTGCTGTGGGGACTTGCTTCCATTCAGCCACAAGAGGCCGGGCACCGATGTTGGGCGATACGGCCTGGTTTGCAGTCGGCGTTCCAATTCATCCCAACGGCGTTTGATGGGGTTGACGTGAGGGCTCTGTGCAGGCAGTCAAGTTCTTCCACACCGATCTCAACAAATAATTTCTGCATTGACCTCACTTTGTGCATGGAGGTATTGTCATGCTGAAACAGGAAAGGGCATTCCCCAAACGGTTGCCACAAAGTTGTAAGCACAGAATCGTCTACAATGTCATTGTATGCTGTAGCATTAAGATTTCCCTTCACCAGAACTAAGGGGCTTAGCCCGAACCATGAGAAACAGCCCCAGACCATTATTCCTCCTCCTCCACCAAACTGCCAGATGGTGAAGTGTAATTCATCACTCCAGAGAATGCGTTTGCACTGCTCCAGAGTCCAAAGGAGGCAAGCTTTACACCAC